>NW_005803212.1:0-14297 GCF_000240725.1 Microchloropsis gaditana
ATCTTTGGCTGCAGCATATGCATGGAGGACGACGCGTATGCTGAGGCAGGAGGATGCGGAGACGAGCCTGTCGGTGCTTGTGCTCTTGGTGAGCGTGGCCCTGGGCCTGCTGGCCGTGCTCCTCCGCCTGTCCGTCTGAGGGCGGGAGGAAGGACGGGGGGAGGGAGGTGGTGGTGGAGAGACTGTGGGGGAGTAAGGGAAAGGGAGGCATGGAGTAGAGGAGTTCAATCAAAGCAATCATGTGCATAGATCAGATGTATGCGGCTGGTAAGGGTGTCGGGGCTTGGACAGCCGGGAAAGGTCTCTCGTGTTCAAATGGTAGAAGAGTGCAGGGGCCGCGACCTTGAGAAGACGGAGGGATAGAGCGTCCCCGGGGGAAGGAGCTGGAGGGGGGCACAACCAGCGATCACGCGCAAGGCGGGACGAAAGCAGGAGGCTGGTAATAAACGAGGATCGTAAAGCACAGCTAATGGAAATAGGCGAGAACACGCATACCCGGATACAGAGCCACGCGTTGATTTTCTTTTGACGCCGTCGCTCTTCGTCATTAATCAGTCGCTTTCCCTCAACATTCTCCCTGCCAACCTTCTTCCTCCCCTCTCCCTCAAAAGAGTCCGCTTAGACAGGCAAGGCAAACCTCAACACGGCCAGCGCGTCAGTCTCAGGCGGCGCCGGCTTGGAGGGGATCACAAGCAATGGATCAGGATCCGAGGGGGCCGCGGGGTTGATCTCCAGCACCTCCTCCTCCGTGTCGTCCAGCAGGTGACTAATTTCCCGGAAGCGTGTGGGGTACTTGAAAAGAGACCCTCCCAGTAAGTCCACATCCGGGTACCGGTCCAGCTGGGGAACCTCGAGGCCTGCGCTCAGCAAGACGGAAGACGTCAGTGCCCGAGGGGCACATTGCTCGGGAGCCACGTTTTCTTGCTCCTCCACGCCCGCATCCCTCCCGCTTTCCCCTCCGCCTTCCTCCACTTCCTCTCCTGGCTTGCCTGTCTCCATCAACATCAAGGGCTTGGGCAGCCTGGGCGCGATGGGCACACGGTCAAAGACCATCCTACCCCCCCGGCCCACCCTGGCCCGACACCGGTACCGAATGCTCGTATCTTCCCCGTCGTAGTCAATGGGCGGACAACGCGGGGCCGTCAATAAGCCACTCCGGACGTGGCCCACCTTTCCGCCGGAGCCCTCCCTCAAGCCCCGCCAACCATAGGTAGTCGACGCCTCGTCCGAGAAGGGCAACCAGGACCTGGACATGCCATGCGGTGGTGGCGGCACCGCTTGTCCGTGGTGCCGGAACCCGAACGCCTCCATGAAAGACGGGAGGTAGTCCGGGGTGGCCAGCGCCCCTTCTCTCTCTCGAAACCCGCAGGCCACCGCCCTCCGTAGCCGTTCCTGCTCGGGGTTTGCATCCTGCGGAGGCCCCCCCCGCCGTCCACCGGGCTCCATCCTCTCCATCTCGTCCCGTAGCCGCTTCTTCCGAGGGCGGCCATCTTCGCCCAAACCCATCGAGGGCAGGCGTATCTTCAACTTCAACTCCCCTCCTCCTCCGCTCCCGGCGTAGACCGCCTCCTTTGGAATCTTCGGCTTGCGCGCCTGTCCGCACATCTCGGCCAGTGTTTGAAGATACATTTCCTCCTGCAGCTTCAACCTGGCCAGCTTGATTTGCTCGCGCCGCCTGACCATGTTCAGCAACTGCTCCACCTGACCGAAGTCCCGGCGAAGGAGCTGCAACCGTCGATAGGCTTCTCCGTCGTTCTTTCGATGTTTGCGAAGTTTGTAGCGCTCTTTTTCTCGGGGCCGGAAGACTAGGTGCGGGTTGCTATCGTTGATGGACGTGATGGGCCAAAACCGTCGAAGTAAGGGTTTTTTCAATCGTGCCCGTTTTCCTGACCAGTACGCCCACACCTCGGCGATAACCGTTTTGTTCGACCCAATCGGCTGCATACCCAAACGCGCTTCCAACACGGATTCAGCATCCATCAGGGTGATAGCTTCTCCGGCCCCTGTGGCTTTCTCAAGCTCGTCTATCATTTTCTCTAATTTGTCCGCATCCGCCGCACCGGCCATTTCGCCCCTCGGCCCGATAATTTTGTGTCCCTTCAACCACTCCTCATCCTCCAGCTCCAAATTGTACTCGAGACCCTCTATTTCTACTCCCGGTGGCAAAAGTGGTAGCTTCTTCGTGCGGATGTAAGAGTCGGGCAGCTTGAAAGAGGCCTCCGCCACTACAGTGTCGTAGTCTGCTGATGTTTCGATCTGAGGGACTGGAATTTCCTTGGCCTTGATCTCAGGGATTTTACTTGTCAGGATTTTATCCTTCTCTTGATCCAAGTTGCTGCTGCTCATGCTCCCTCCTGTCCCAGAATTTACTGCACTGGTGCTCGACGATCGCTCAAGTCCTCGTGTGCGGGTAGGAGGGGCTTGTTGGGACATGCCATTCTCATCGTCCTCCTCCATACCGCCCACTCCTCCATTGCTTCCGCGACATTCGGTATCTTCAAGAGAGCGAACGACGGGAAGGGCTCTCCAAATGTCAACCGTACGGGTTTTTACTTCGCGCTTCATGCTTCACCACCAACTTCGCTGCTAGTCTTGACACTTATGTGCTCCCAAAAATGTGCGACCGCCCTTTGTTCCTGTTTCCTTCCTCTCGTAAATAAACTTAAATATAAGTTGGTAGACGAATAACACTCCTACTCCTGCTTTTGCGAAGTCTGCCTTCTGACAACGAAGACCTTGCCCCGGCGGTGGAGTGGCCCGAAGGCCACAATAGGTCGGTTTGGAACAGCCTATTCGTTCGAATCCTCGTCAGTTCCTCAATTATGACGTGTAAGGGGCTCCTGTCAGGAATGTTGGCATGAATATAAGGTTTCTATCGTACTGTTTTTTGCAAAAGGGCATTCGAAGAAAACATTTGAAGTCTGCGATACCCGGATGTAAGAGGTATGAAGCACAAAGAACGCAGACGCTGACAGTCGTTCAGCCTTGGCACCCCATACATGCATGTCAAGAGGTTTAGAATCTATCTCAACCAGAGTGTAGGACTTGGTGTCGATTACGTGTAAGCGAAATGACTCTTTCCAGGATGGTTCTCTCTCAAGACAAGTGACGAAGATGATGATGATGGTCGCAAGGGATCATGCCATTTCCAAGTCAAACTACCTAACACATGGAAATATATTTTTGTCTGCCAACGGTCAATCAAAATCAGGGCAAACAAACTCTACAAACATGATTGGTAAATAATTGAATGACTCGGGCGCTGTGCGTGCTGTGTGCGCTTTGCGTTCAAAGAAAGGGGGACTTCTCCGTTCACGTCATTATGATTTTGTTAGACAAGGAGTCTTCTTATCAATCCATTTCAGGACAGAAATCGAGCTTCAATCATTCACATTGCATGTTTTCATGAGTGATCAGGAGAAACGACCAAAAGTTATGGTCAAAAGCACGTTGTATGATGTTGGTTAGAAAGACGGCCCCCTTCGTGATGATGAGGGAGGCGGTCGCTCCGCCGCTCCCGCCTTCTCTCCCTCTCGTTTCCGCCAAAATGCTGTTTCTCGATCCTCCTCAGAGTCTCTGCCCCTAATCTGTCGCTTTGCATCTCGTATTATTCTCCCCCGCGCATGGAATGTGCCTCTCTGTTTGCATTCCAAGACAGTTGTGCCAAGGAGAGAGTCCCATGAGAACGTATGGTTATATCCAGGTTTCCGCCCTGCGATACGTTGCCCGTCTCCCACGTGTACTTCCACGACCCGGGTGACGGGTGAGCGGGCGGTTGTAGCGACTTCTGAGTACTATTGGACTCGCAACATGGCTGCGTGAAATTTCTCTGGTCAAACACTGGAGCAGACAAACGAATGTCAGAATGTGCGAATTTCGTCCCATCGCGTTTGGTCTCTTTCTACCATGCTTTTTTGGTCATATTTTACGGTGGCTCCAACGAGTGGTGGGCGTGCACCGCGCCCAATGACCGCCATTGCGTGTCAGGAAAGCGAGTCCGAACGGGCGGCTGCGACGAGTCTCCGCTTCTGCAAGACCGAATGGGGATCATCCTCCTCCCCTTGCAATGCGTTCTCGAACCGAATGGACTCGGGAAATGCAAGCATGACCTACCAACATTGCATTGGACCTAAACCTCGTGTGGATACGGGCTGGGAAGGCAGTCGATGCTGTGTTGATCCCAAATCGAAATGATTCGTTGCTGGAAGCGCCTGTGTCGGGGCTTCCGATGGGAGGCGGCAGATTCCATGCTTCAGATTCCTCCTGTCAATCCTCATCTCTTTTGGCCATTGCCTCTCATTTGCCCGTCTTCCTCTCCTTATTTCTCTGCCATTAGGTGCCTTAACTTCCTTCCATTCTAGCGCAGGAAGCAAAAGCAACCGGACGTATCTGCTTCTAAAGAGAACCCTCCGGAACCGTAAGCAAGAAAATGAGCAAAACGGGCGGCCCGGACCTTAAAAAATACTTGGATAAGAAGCTAGCTTTCAAGTTAAATGGAAATCGCAAGGTACGAGAAAATGGACGGGGACAGGGCTGGCTTTTTGGGGGGCGACAGAAAATATGGAATGGAATGCCTAGGCCATGCGTTCGGGTGGACCATGATTCGGGGCTCGATTGGTCGCCACTGATGCACTTTGAGTTGTAAATGACATATGTTACTGAGGAAGTAAGCTAACGGTCACGAGCTGTTACCGGCCTTTTTCTTCCACTTGGGCAGGTGACAGGCGTGCTGCGTGGCTTCGATCAGTTCATGAATATTGTGCTAGATGAGACGGTGGACGACGGGGCGCCAGATAAGAATGATATCGGGCTTGTGGTGATTCGAGGGAACTCAGTGGTGCAATTCGAGTGTTTGGAGAAGCTATAGTGATGGGGTGGACCGGAATGGCACGGGAGCGGAACAGAGCGATGGAGGAGGCTTACATGCAAACTAGCGGGATATATAAGGATGTCCTTGGGCACGCCGCACCGGCAAGCGTGAAGGCAGTAACTCACGGTGTACAGAAGATAGACGGAATGGGGAGCAATACGAAGAGGAGAAAGAAGGAGAGCGATTAAAAGAAGGGGATGCACCATACGTGGTTGGAACTGGTTGTCCGCCGGAGGTTGGCGTGGAGAATATTGGTGAGAATATTGGTGCGTATACGCAGCTTGTACGAGTGTGCATGATAGGCCGATCATATGGAGCCTGGTGCATACATGATGATGCATGGAGTACTGCATCGCAACGGTCGCAAAAGGGACATCTATGTGTGAGGAGCACATTGCAAGGAGGACGGGACGGCCTTGGCAGGGGATTTTTTTCCCCCCCATCAGAATACTGTTGACTCCATCGAGCCCGGGAGGGATAGGGTGGCATAGAGACGCAGTCGCCGAGCTATATGAGTTTTATGGAATACTCGCAAGTATGAAGCTGAAACTGCATCTTTGGCTGCAGCATATGCATGGAGGACGACGCGTATAATAGAGTGAGAAAACGAGGTCACAGAGGGAAGGCGTGTGACTCTTATCGGACGCTGTCGAGGCGGAGGGATCCAGAAGAACAGGGAAAGGAGAGAGCTACGGATAAAGGATTGCTCGACAGACACACGCGAGGAATGGGTGACGATCTGCTAGCCCGCCGGGGTAGGAAATGCAGACGGGTAGGGCGTGATCATTTGATGAGAAAGGGGTGTAAGGTGCTTGGGGCCTGTGACTCAATAGAAGGGGAAGAGGGGAGGTCGATGGCGGAGAGGGAAATGAAGAGGGGGTGAGTGGAAGACAAGCGGGAGGAGAAAGAGAACGGACTCGAACGCAACGGAGATTCGTCGGGCGGACCATGCATAGTAATGCGAACACCAAAAAAGAATAAGCTCTAAGTCAGTCTTGAGATATAGACCACGACCGGGACGTCGGTGCTCGTTTTGTTTGGCCTTACAGGCGTGCTTGTCTCCACTTGAAAGGGCGTCGGCATTAGGAAGAAATTTCTTACCCACCTTATGGTCTGGCGGCACCATAACAGATGCGCGAGCTGGGAACGAGGAAAGTCTTCGACAACGCGGTCTGTCTTCCTTGACTATCTTTGTCGCCTCGAAGCGCGAAGCCCCTTCCTAGCCATGGTCAACACCAGGATGGTAGCACGTTGGGAAAGTACGAAAAGATGCGAGATCTTTAAAAAAAAATAACTGCCCACGCAGGGATAACGACAATCGAAAGCAGTAGAGGGGAATCGAACAACTGCAGACATGATAGTAACTGCCAGGGTTTCTTAATGGGGTCTCTCCGTCGATGTCGGCGCGTCCGCTGAGGAAGAACTCTCTCCACGCCCCCGCCCGCCATTCCTCTCCTCCCACCGGACGGCTCCTTCTCTGCTGACCCCTCGACCATCGAAATCACCCCACCCTCACCCTCACCCTCCCTCCCCCGCAGAAAGCTCTCGCGCACCGCTGAAACCACTGTGCTTCCCTCCTTCCCTTCTCCTCCCCCAGTCTAGTTTGTCCATCCCGCCGTGTCCGCAGGCTGGTCCCACGACGCGCCCGCCGGGTCCACAGGCGCCGCCCCCGCTCCATCCCAAGATGCCGAGACCGGCTCCCCGTACGCAGGGACCACGCCGGCCATGCCTCCCGCCCCAAAGTCCTCGATTCCAGGGGCGATGGGTGCAGGTTCCGCAATTTCCGCCTCCGCGGCGAAGGTGGCCGGCTTCTCCTCGTCCTTCTCGATCTCGTCGGGCTCGCGGTAGAAGAAGAGATCGACAGGCACGTCCCACTCGTCCACGCGGCTGATGGTCCCGCGGAGCCGCAGGACCTCCCGCGCCAGGAGCCAGTACAGCAAACCGATGGAGAGCCGTCCCTTGTTGTTGGCGGGGATGGCGATGTCCACAAATTGCAAAGGCGAGTCCGAGTCGGCGAATGCAATGACAGGCACGTTCACGTAGGATGCCTCATGCACAGCCTGGGAGTCCGTGCGAGGATCTGTGACCAGCAGCAGGCGAGGCTCCCGGAATTGCTTGGTGATCTGATTCGTGAAGGTACCGGGGGTGAAACGACCGGCAATCGATTGAGCGCCTGTGTACTGGGCAAATTTCAGGACGGCTCGTTGGCCGTAAGGGCGGGCGGAGATGGCGATGACGTCCTTCGGGTTCTCGACGGCTACGATGACCCTGGCAGCCAAAATGAGCTTCTCCCATGTCTTGCCCAAGTTCAGGACGTACGTGTTGTCGCTGCGACGGCGCCAGATGTAAGGCTCCATGAGCTTGTCCGAGTTCTTGGTCCCGATGTGCACGGACGCGAACACAAGCTTGTGGATGTCTTGGTCGCTGAGGAGGGGGGAAAGAAGAGCGGACGGGGGGGGAGGAGGGATTGGAGATCAGAGTTAGCGTGGTGAGCCCCGTGGAGGTGGCACAAAATCGGGAAGTAAGAAGGCACTATGAAATAACGTGTGACACTGTGATCGCCTTTCCGTGCGTCAAAAGCACCCGGGTTGGGTCTGCTTGTTACACGGCTAGTGAGGGAGGCGGAGAGGAGGCTGCTGGACAGACAAGGAGAGTGTCAATTTTACCACCACTTACGTCGGCTGCAGCGCCTTGGGTACGTCGATTTGAGTCATGATGGTAGGCTCGACAGATACTCCTGCGATGTAAATAGAAAAGAGAGAGTGCACAAGCCAGATGAGATGATGGAGAGTTTCGCTCGCCTTGATCTGCTCTACCCTTGGAGTAGGAAGTGAGTTTCTCAGCACAACTTCGAACACAAATTTACACCCAAACGGCCGACAGCCACCAAGCTACAACCAGTCACGAGCCTTTAAACCCAGGCCACTCGGTCCTACGACGCATCCCACACGTCTGACCTTCTGCCTCCGTCCACCGCGCGCCGGTCACAGGCGATGGGGGCGATGTGTGGTTCTCGCGGGGTCGACCCCGGCCCGGGAGGATGAGGCCTCGAGCCCCCCCTTGAGGTCAACTACGTACCCACCTTGGCCCGAACCAAGAGTTGAAGGGTAGGTTCTGGTCGCACGTGGACATGCGTGAAGGAGGATGGGTTGTGGACGGTTGTAATTTATCTCACCCGTCCCGTTTTCTTCCTTTGCTCCCGTTTGTCCACCCGCAGGCTCGAGGTCTTCGAGTTGGCAACCTCCTCCCCTTCACAGCCCCGTCTATATCCCAGCAATTTCCTGATAGCACTCTCCTGCTCCGACTGAGGACGTCGACTGCCGTGATGGATCAACTACATCAGTTCCACCATCCTCGAAGAATACAAGTCCTTTTTCCCCTTGTCATTCTCCTCCTCTCCTTCCTCTCAAGTGGCACCCAAGGTTTCCTCCTCTTTCCGTCCTCCATCCTCTCCTCAGCACCTTCTCGCAACATTCGCCTCCCTCAAAGAGCTTCTCCATGTTCCTCCCGTAATCTGCCTTCCACTTCATCTCGACTCCTCCCCTTTTACCCAGCGTCACTGTCCTCTTCCCTCTCCTTCGACCCTAGCCGCTTCGTCCGCCCACAGACCCAGAGTCTGGCTGCGTCTTCCTCCTCCCCCGAAGAGGAAGGCAATAACGAAAACACGGCAGAAGAAAGCGCGGCGATTTGGGGATTAACGGACCTGGGCAACAGCAATTTTGGAAAGTTTGGCTCCGAGCAAGACCCGCACCGGAATATCCGTCCCCAATTTTTGGATGGGAGAGGGGCTCCTTGGAAGGAAGGCGCAGATTTCTTGCCAGAGCTCATGGAAATCAAAATGCGCATTCAAGGTGTCAATGTCTATCTGGTGGGCATGCCTGGCTCGGGCAAGACGACGTTGGGCCGCATGCTGGCCGAGGGGCTGCAATACCGGTGGATGGACTTGGACCAATTCATTGAGCAAAAGTTGGGGAAAGCCGCGACGAAGGTCTTCGAGGAGGACGGGGAGGAGGTATGGCGCAAGCAGGAGACGTTGGGCATGGGCGCCTTACAGACGTACGTCCAGACAGTGGTGAGCACCGGGGGAGGGATCATGCAGCGGAAGGAGAACCTGCCCTTTTTGCACAGCGGCCTCATCGTCTGGCTCGATCTGCCGCCCGAGGGGATCGTGGCGCGCATGCAGTCCTCGGGAGAGATCGAGAAGCGGCCGTTGCTGAAGGCGGCCTCGGACCCGGTCCAGGCCGTCCGTTCCTTGTACGAAGAGCGGAAAGGCAACTATGCCCTGGCGGACGTCCGGGTCGTCCTGCGGGGGGAGGACGACGCGGTCAAATGCTTGAAGCGGGTGGCACACCGGATCATTGAGGAGTTGGATCTGCGGCCTCCAAAAGCAAAGATGTGGGAGGAGAAGCGGAACAAGATGAAGAATTTGTGGGAGACCATGAAAGCCAAGGGGAGCATGACGGATATCAACGAGGTGCCGGCGGAGGAGGGGGGGGAGAACCCGACCATCGGGGCGATCAAGGCGTTAAACCGAGATAGTAAGGGCAAGGGGGAGGGGAAGAAAGATTGGGGAGGGAAGGCGGACAAGAGAGGCCAGAAGAAGAAAGGTTTCGGGGGCGCCGTGCGGAAAGGAGGGGAGGGGAGCTCCCAGGAGGGGAGACAGGAGTCGGCGCCGGAGACGGCGGCGGTGGGCTCTCAGGGGGTAGGTTTCGGACTCGGGCTGGAGGAATATATGAAAGGCGAGGAGGGCAAGAGGAAAGAGGGAGAGGATGGGGAGGTGGCGGAGGCGGCCTAGGCGTGGGGATCGGGAGAAATGAGGAGGGGTCGAGGTGAGAGAGGACCTTTGGGGGGGAGGAGCGACGGAGACAGGAAGGCGCAGATGCCTGTCAGGCTGATTGTGAGGAGACGGGTGACTGAAGAGAAAATGTAGGGGGTGGGAAAGGGCAAGGAGGAAACATTGCCTGATCGTTATGGTGCACAAAGGGACGCATAGGCAGGAAGCGGAAAGAAAAGGTGGGAGATTTATGGCTTGTTGAGACGGATCCGCGGGAGGCGCGACTTGCCCGGTTGAACTAGGGCACCTGTCTATTCTTTTAAACAAGCATAATTCACAATGTGTACGCCGCAGCATCCCATGCGGTATTCTGTCTTTTTATCAAACGTCAGCGGCCCCCAAATTGTACTTCTGGTGCCACTCCCTGACCTGAGAATCATCGGCCGCGTCGTTCTCCTCCCTCCCCCCCTTCGCCGACTTTTCCCGGGGCACGTCCAGCTTGAAGGCGTAGTGGAAGGAGCAGGGCTTACCCTTATCCCCGAGCCACCCCATTCGCTGGCCCGACTGCCCGTCCGGCGAATTTAATTTCTCTTGGTAGACCATGGGGCCCGACGAATGCAAGCAGGTTTCGTGCAGCACCTTCACCCCCAACAAAATAGTTAAGCACAGGCTAAGGTCCCCATCCCAGTACCCAGTGTTTTGGCACCGCTCCCTCTTTCCTGCGGATATTTCCGTCAGGAGTGGTACCAAGTCTCGGAGGAGGGTCGCCGAGAGGACGACGCCTGAACCTCCATGGGCGAAGGGAAGCACGCGTCCCTGCAGCTCGCCCGAATGCGGCTTCACAAACATCGTGTGTCCCAAATACACCCGCTTTTGCTTGCCCTCCCCACTCTGTACTTCGCTTTTGCTCTCTGTGGCATTCGCTTCCTCTCCCTCCCTCTCATTCTCCGTCCTATCCGGCTCCCCGCCAATTCTCCTGCGCAGCATCTCTTTCAGATTTTTCGGAATCAAAAACGTGTCGTCGTCTACCAGCATGTACCACTTTGCGGATGGAAATGCCATCAACAGGTACGAGAGAGCAGGTAGCCACCGGTTTTGTGCTCCCCTCCACGTATGACCTGTGCCTTCGATCCCAACGGCTGGCACGTCGGCATCGGTGCCGTTGCTGAAGACGAGGACACCGTCCCTGTGAGAGTCCAAAGAAGTGAACCACGTTTCCTGCAATAAGCGAACACGCCGCCTTTGGACTGGATTGGGCCCGCTTATGATACCAATGGCGAGATCCGTCGCGCGTGGGCCATTGCCTGCAAGAATGTAAGGTAACGAGGGGTCCGACTCTGAAGGGGACAGCGCACCGAGTCCTTGAGGCACTACGATAAGGACCGTGCCCAGCACCGTCAGTGAGAGGACGAATGCATAGAATAGTCGTTGCAACTGCTTCCGATTTATCAACCGCCTTGTTATGTAGTAAAAATTCGCCTTTGCTAGCTTCTCGTTCCCAGCATCGTGCCGGTGATCCTTGCTGTGGCCATGCCCGACAATGGGGGTTGCAAAACGTCGCGAGGCAGTGCACGCACCAGCTTTACCAGCCTTGTGCTCCATACACTTGCTTTTGCGTCTATCCAAAAGTAACTGTGCGGATGTAAGTCGGTGAGGAATGCGAGCTTGGCTGCATCGTCCGCACAGTCTCAATGCGGGAGGGGATATGGGCCACTTTTTCCGCGACCCGATGATATCACGGGGCCTGGCGGCTCTGGTCGACGCATGTCGTCGATGCCCGTCTCCTATGGTGCACGTAAAATGTGGCACGCGGTCACATATCCACGTTCTTCCTCCGTTATTTCATATACACGCAGAAATTGCAGCCACAGCCGGCCCTTCGTCCACATGGGACGAATTTTCTTGTGCTACAAACCTCTTCACCCCCCCACTGGAGTCGAGCATTGCTGCTTCGCCCACTTCACCCACCCCAAAGACCAAAATTTGATCACTGCCCACGCCAATCTTTTGGAAATATACACTTTGCACACACTTTCCAACGGTGAAATTGTTTCGGAGCTTTCCGCCTCCTTCACCATCGCCGCGCGCATCGAAGCCTTGAACGTCCTTCCCCTCCCCATACGACCCGACCTCCCCGATGTCTTGGTGATTACCACTCGCCCCGCCAAAGTCGTTTTGGTCGCCTATGAAAGCGAAGCCAAAGAAATCGTTGTACTAGACCTCTTCAATTTCGAGCACGACGCCTTGGGCCTTGGATCTGCGGTGCGGGCGGAGCCACCGCCCGTCGATCGTTTAGAGGGCATTAATGACTCGGCACCCACGGTGCTAGACCCTTCCATGCGATGCGCGGGGATGCTCGTGTACGGTACTCAACTGGCCATCATCCCTTTCCACCGGGAACACCTGGCACGGCTGGTGTTGCGTATCCTCCTGGGGACTCGAGCGGACATGGCGGGCAAACGCCAGCATCTCCTCCCGGTGCGTCTGCCGCCCCGGGAGACCCTTGTCAGCACGCTCATGTCGGTCTCGATGCACCAAGGCCGAGGGGAACGGAAGCGAAAACGGGAGGCGGGGGGTAAAAACGACAGGGACGGGGCAGGGGGCAGGGCGTTAGTGCCGGTGGCGGGCGAAGGGGAGGGGCATCTGGATTTGGGTAACGGGGTGGGGGAGGAGGGAGACGTGGCGGGCGGAAAGGAGAAAGAAAAGGGCCCTGAGCGAGGATCTGACGAGGCGGAGAAGGTGCGAGTGGGCAGAGTTGGGAAGGGTAGCGGGGGTAAGGAGGGGCCAAGAAATGGACAGGAGAGGGGGGACGGGGAGGAAGCGGAAACTGAGAAGGAGGACGAGGAGGAGGAGGACGAGGAGGAGGAGGACGAGGAGGACGAGGAGGAGGAGGACGAGGAGGAAGCCCTATCGGCGGACGCGTCGGCAGCCTTCGATTTCGACCCGGGAATGGGCGCCTCCGCCGCCGCGGCCACCGCCAAGCCCTACATCCTCCAGCTCCGGCACCAGCTCGGGGTGCGCGGGGTGATCAAGGATCTCTGCTTCTTGGGGGGGTACATGCAGCCCACCGTCGCAATCCTGCACTCCCTGCCCCCCGGGTGGGGTGGCACGGTGGCCGCCCGCGCCCACTGCGGCCATGTCTCGGTCGTCTCCTGCGCCCCGGGGGGAAGGCCACGCCCCTCTACCACGTGCCCCTCCTCCCGCACGACAGCTTCCGGGTCTTGAGCCCTCCCCGGGACCCCCTGTGGTCCTCCTTGCTCGTCCTCAGCACCAACGCCTTGCACGTGATCCAGGATGGCCGGGTGCGGGTGGTGGCGGCCACGAACGGGTACGCGGCCACCACGGTGGCAACGGCCCGCCAGCCGTTACAAAAGGCCGAGGAGACCGGCTTGGCGGCCCCGGTCGCGTTGGACGGGGCTCGTGTGGCGTTTCTGGATTCGCAGGTGGGCCTCCTGGCGGCGGGGACGGGGGAATTACTGGGGCTGCGGATTGAGACTCGGGGAGGAAAGGCGACGGCAGTGCGAGTGCAAAAACTGGGGGGGGGGGCGGGAGCGGCGTGTTTCCCAGTCAGATCGGGGTGATGATGGGGAGGGAGGGAGGGAGGGAGGGCTTGGTCTTTTTGGCTTCGAGAACCGTGGATTCCTTGCTGCTCCGTTTTGAGCTGGGGGAGCTGACGTTGGGGAAGGGGACGGGGAGGAGGAAAAGGGCGCCGAGGAAGAGGAGGAGGGGAGGGAGGGGAGGGAGGGAGGGAGGGGAGGGCGTGTGAGGAGTGTTGATCAAAGCGGAGCCGGGGGTCGAGGAGGAGGTGGAGGAGATGGAGGTGGTGCGGGAGGAGGGAGTGGAGGGTTGGGGGCAGGAAGGGGCAGGGCGAGGAGGGAGCCTAGGCCTGAATGGGCATGGGAGGGGGACGACCAAGGAGGGGGAAGAAGACGAGGGGGAAGAAGAGAAAGAGGAGAAGGAAGAAGAGGAGGAAGAAGAGGAGGAAAAAGAGGAGGAAGAGGAGGAGGAATTCTTGTACGGTCAGGCCTTGGGGGTAGAGGACGCGCTGGTGGAGGGGAGGGCGGGGGGCAGGGCGGGGAGGAGGGAGGCAGGGCCCGAGGACGAGGTCCAGGTTTTGTTGGGCTCCCGCGTTCGTCTCTCCATCCTGGACGCATGGCCCTCCCTGGGCCCGCTGCTGGCTTCCACCCTCGCCACCCGCGTGCCCGGCTCCGTCTACACGGAGAGCCAGCTTCTGGGGCCCGAGCGGGTGGCGGGCGCCAACGAAGCGGGCTCCTCGTCCCTGGCCCTCCCGGCCATGCTGGAGGAGGACGGGGGAGAGGGACGACCCGCCGTCGTCAAACCCGCCCAGACCAAGACGCTGGGGGGGGGCGGGGCACCCGGGATGGAGATCATGTGTTGCGGCGGCCAAGGGAAGAAAGGGTCTCTTGTCGTGATGCGCCGAGGCCTGGTTGCAGACACCTTAGGTCGGGCGGTCCTGCCCGGGCCCTGCCACGGCCTCTGGGTCCTCCCCTCCTCCTGTCCCTCCTCCCCCACCTCGGGCCACGTCCTCGTCTCCTTCCCCCTCCAAAGCGTCCTCTATACCTACCAAGGCGCACGGCTTACGGCCGCCGCTCAGGCCGATGCCCAGAACCTGTGCCTGGAGGCGCCCACCTT
>NW_005803211.1:0-4995 GCF_000240725.1 Microchloropsis gaditana
TCATCCACAAGCCCACTTCTGCTGGCGAGCCTTCTCCCCACCACTGGCCTGTGATCGCTGTGGCGCGCCCCTCCTACCGAGTCGTACTTCTCACATCGGACACGCCCTTCGCAAGCCTTGAACAGGATACGATCCGTCCAAGCGGGCGCCCGCTTCTTGGGCGAGGTGTCGTACCGGTCCCGGCCCTTGTTGAACTTGAAGGTGGGTAAAAAATGCACGGGACTTTCCACCATCCCCTCAAAAACCCGACGTTTTTCCAGCCGTTCGATGCTGAGCTGGTCATATTCCAGGAGACGGGCCACCGCTTCCTCCAAGGAGACCTTGGCGTTCTTGACCCGACGCAAGGGCACTTCGATGTCTTCCCGCGGAAGTTCCAAACGGTAATTCAAATCTCCCAGGAAAAAGAAACGGTCTACCTTTTTCACCAGCGCGGAAGGCGGAGGTTGGTGGGGTTGTCGCTCGGGGAATGACGAAGAGAGGGGGATCGATTCCTTGGACGCACGGGCCCTCCTTCCTTCCCGCCCGGGCAGTGAGAACGCAAGGAGGCTCTGCACCTCCGTCATCACCCGGTCCACGTCCCCGTTCCGATCTTCCACCCGATGGGCATGGGCCGCCAAGTGGGCGTTGATAAAGAGGAAGGACGTGTGCGTCGCTACCCGGAAGAGCACGGCCTGGCCCCCTTTGTTGTGCAAGAGGTTGCCCACCCCACAGGGGACCTCGCAGACATGGAGGGGGGAGAGGTAAGGAAGGAGGGGTCGCTTGGCCAGCACCGCCAGCTGCATCCCCCCCAGCTTGGTCAAACACAGAAGCATGTGGGTCCGGCCGAAGACGTGGAGGAGAAGCCGCCGCCACTCCCGGGAACGCGATCCCTCGTGTCGTCGGGGTTTTAAATTCTCGAGTTCCTGGGCGCCGACGACGCACAGGTCCGACCGATGCACCTCTGCACTACGGGCCACAAGCACCACGTCCGACAAGGACGGAGACTTCTCCGCCATGTTCCAGGTCACGATGCTTACTGTCAGATTTGAAGGGAGCTGTCGGGGTGGGCCAGGGGCCGGTAGGGGAGACGGAAGGAAGAAGAAAGTAAGGCGTGAATAGCTCGGCGGTCAATGTCATGAACGAGGCTCCACGCACCAGAGGCAATTTTTTCTCCTCATTCATGCGGTGTATCCGGCTTTTTTTCACGCCTGTTGGTTTGCGTGGAAAAGGAGGACAATTAGATGACTACCCCGTTGTTCAGATATTCTCAGTTTTAGAGGTACGGGCTACAAACCTGCACCATGGAATGCCATACGATGCATTAACGACATGGGAATTTAGTCGCTGCCGGTAGCATCGACGGAAACCTACCTCCACTCGGGACAGACAGGGTTCGAGCAGTGGATGCTCCCCACGGGGCACTTCCACTCGCGTTGGTCTTCAAAATGCTGCATGCGAAGGCTAAAATGAATGGCAAAACGCGCCGCAAAACAAATTTAAGGCAACTGGCCATCCCAGGATGCGCCGGGCGGGCACGGATAGACATGGCTGCAGTGGGAGACCGACGGCGCAGGAGACGAGGGCTTGGTCTTGTGGCCAAACAGGTCGAGCTGACCCAAGGACGTACACGCGGGCTTCAGGTCGACGACATTGACAGGGCGCAGTACCAGTATTCGCAGACTCCTGTCCATGTGGATGAAACGGCAAAATGAGCCTTCTTGCGTGCACGTAGACACACAAACACTCCACACAGGACATATTACTTGGCGACGTGAATGGGAATGATCGTGATGGCGTCATCGAGTCTCCCTTGACTCAAGTGACTTCCGAATCAATGGCACGTGGCGTGCACGATGGGTAGAAAATCTGCCAAAACGATGCTACAGCAATGACATTTATACGCGATGTCTAACTGATTGTCTTCACACAATAATTTGTCCTGGCGCGGGCCTGATGGCAGCTGTTGGGCAACAGCATGGAATGGAAGGCCTTATCAACACTTGGGACGGCAAAAAGGGGCCGACACACAGAAGGCGGACGGACAGGAAATGCGGTGGGTGCTCCTGCAGCGCAGAGGGCAGTGTCCAAGACCTGCTTGGCCATTGCTCTGACGATAAGCGTGCTCATAAGAATAGAGGCCGAGGCCCGCAAGGCGGCCGGACCTTGTCTTTTTCTGCCCCCTCTCCAAGGTTGGTGCACCCCGGAATGCATCATGGATGCACATCTAAATTAAGAATTTATGGAATATCTCGTGTAAATGACATCTCGGAGAGAGTAAAATATGTCGCGCGAGGGTGTGCACGCCCGAAGTCCGTTCTGTGCCCGCTGTTTTGTGCCCGCCAGACCGAATACGTGACGACATACCCCATTCCACGCTGGCTCTTCAATCAATAGGTTCTTTTCGAAACTGTGACATGACGGTGCAGCCTTTCATCATCGCCAGTTGTCCCTTTTTTCTTGGTTGTACTTCGGGGATACGTAGCACTCCCAAAGTGCGAACATGGCATTCGCGGCGGGATCTGGCCATGAAAGGTAAAGGCGATGCGAAGCGCGTATCCGACTTTCCCTTTCGCATCTTTGCATTTGGCAAGGATAAAAAGACTGCCGCTGTAAAAGAGCCCCCTCCAGGCAGCAAAAACATCAACAAACAATCCAAACGTCGAAAGCCATCGGCCAAGGAGGACAAGGGCGGGCGCGGGTTCTTTTCAATCATCGACACGGGCCGCGCGGACAGGAATTCTCCAAAACCGGCAGGGAGGGGGAAAGGCCGACGTGGGAAAAAAGATGGACAGACGGGCTGGTTTTCGTCCCTTTTGTACCCGTGGAGTGGCTTCGCCGCCTTCAATACCGAGTGGAAGGAGCAGATGGTCTTGGCGAAGCGCATCAAGAAGTTGGAGAAAGAAGTGGCGAGGGACTCCACACGCGGGCAACGGGCAAAGGTGGCCCAGTACCGGTACGACGCGCTCAAGACCTTGGAAGAGGTGGAAGCCGCGCGGGCGGGAAGGAGTAGCGGGGAGGGGGGTTCCTTCGACCCGGCCCTGGCAGGCAAGAGCCGCAAAAGCCTCCAACTCGAGGTGGAAGACGCCATGCTACTCCGACAGAGCCCCTCCGCCAAGCACTCAGGCTCCAAGGCCGGCGCCAAGAAGGGGTTGGGGCCGGGGGGGGAGGTGCTGGTGCGTCCCGAGGACGCAGACGGGCTCTTGCACCAGCTGGAGGCGTCCGCCAAGAGTGAACAGCGATGGGCTCGTTTGGCTTCTGCGGGGATCGGGGCGAGTCTGGGGGTGGCCTTGCTCCCGTCGCACGACGTGTGGGCGGGAATGGTGGGTGGAGGCCTGGCTGCTTTCCTGACCACGACTCCGGGTATCGTGGGGGATGCCGCCCGCATGGCAGGATACAGTGCAGTGAGCGTAGGCAAGGCAGCTTCGGCGTTGGAACAAAAATGTGCCGTCCTGGACAAACTTCGGGGCACGCTCTGGAAAAAGTCCGAGGCCTCGGGCCCCTTTCTGAGGTTTGAATTTCCGTTTTTGGCCAGCTGGCGCAACGCGTACGGAGGGGAGGGCTTTTTGCACCCGGGCATTCGACCGGCACCCCCCATGCGGGACGCCCAGTACGTGGAATATCTGCAGGAGGTGAAGCGTTGGGTGGAGGTGGAGGAACAAGAGGTTTTGCAGGCCCTGCGGAGGAAGGAGGACGAGCGGGTCAGGGATGTGATGGAACGGGAAGAGAGGCGGGAGAGGATGCAGCAGGTAGTGGGAGGGTTGTGGCAGGGAGGCGCGGCCGCGGCGACGAAGCTGAAGACTTTGCTGGTGAGTAGTGCGACGGAAGGCGGGAAGGAAGGGAGGTGGGAAGAGCCTGGGGGGGAGGGAGGGATGGAGGACGACCTGGCTTTCCTCAAGCGGTTCTCGGACTTGGACGTGAAGGCCGGAAGGACCGGGAGGGCCTGGGAGGAAGGCCTGGCGAAGGAGTAGGACGGGGCAATGGGAGCCAAAAGGATGCGGTGACCGCCGCCAGGAAGGAGATTTGAAGGCGATGGAGAGGAGGGGCGAGGCCAGAGGAGATAAGGAGGGCCCGGACGGAGTCGGCGGGCAGGCTGGTGGTGGAGGAGGAATCGACACGTAGGTGGCACCGAGGAGGAGAGGAGAGGCAAAGAGGAAGACGGAGGGGGAGGGGAGGATTATGAGCGTGCGAGAGGTGCATGGACCGGCACGTGTGTACATGTGTAGATTTTCGTTAACACGGGTAGGAACGGGATTTGATTCTTTGGGGGCGCGTTGGGTGGTGCGAAGCGTACGGGTGTACAATGTGTAAGCCAGGAGCAATTTCAAACTAGCCAGTCAAACCATCTCGACGCGGAAACCGGTGTCGCTCCTCGCATTGTTGACCACGCTTGTGCTCCCGTTCCGTGTTGACAGGGGCTTCCTCTTAGCCCATCATTTCTTATTTAGCTTTGCACCGCCCTCCTCTGGCCTCACCACTTATTGCCCTCATCGTCCTTGCCCGAGCTTCAATCCTCATCCACAAGCCCACTTCTGCTGGCGAGCCTTCTGGTCCGCACGCCGCATGCATATCGACATGGTTGGACGCGGTGCCAATTGCCGTGAACTTACTTACATCCACCGCCAAGACCTAATCTTTCCTCTCCTTTTTCTCCCCCCACCCTTCCGCATCTCCTCCGTCACCCTCGCTCGCCCCTGGCCCCCCGTTGCTCCTCTGTTTCTATCTCCATCAGCATGGTCGGGTCCACGTCCTGACCCTGCGCCTCCGCCAGAAAGGTCAAGATCTGCCGAGGCCCCACTTCCACGTAGGCCCTTTGGCCCAGTCGGTAGGAGAACTCGTCCCTCATAGAGCCTCCACTCACCTCGACCTGTTCCCGGTCTCGGATCAGGTACTGCTCTTTCCTCATCCGCTCCAGCGCCGTCGCCGCGTCCCCTACCCCGTCCAAGGCACCGTGAATCGCATACCCCCCCTCCGCCCCCCCCCCTCCTGCTTGGCTCTTCGACACAACTTCCAAGCCAT
>NW_005803211.1:5604-8588 GCF_000240725.1 Microchloropsis gaditana
TGGCTGGAAATTTGGGTCAGTTTGGATGCCTTCCTCGTCTTGTCCGGTTCCCTATTGACGGCCTACGTGGGCGTGTGTGGGTTGATCGAACGCATGGCCTCAGACCGCTGCTTGCCCCAATTCCTCCTCAGGCGGAACCCGTGGCGTCGGACCACTCATAACATCATCCTGGGCTACCTCGTCTTCTCCGCGGTCCTGGTGCTCATTTTGGAGGGGAATGTCACGGATCTTAGCGGGGTCTACTCGCTCGCATTCCTGTCGGTCTTGCTACTTTTCACCGTGGGCACCATGCTCCTGAAATTCAAACGGCCGTCCCTTCCCCGCGACGTGACCGTGTCCTGGATGAGCGTCGTCGTCGCCTTTACCATGATCCTTGTCGGGCTCTTGGGAAATTTGATGGGTAATCCTCAAGTCTTGTTGGTTTTCCTTGCCTACGTGGCGGCCGCAGGGACCTTGGTGCTGCTCATGTTCCAGTGGACGAATCTCTTGAGATTCACTGTCTTAGTCCTGAGAGGCATCTGCCCGGGAATCGATACTGGAGTCTTGCAGAAAGAATTGGCCCTGACCCAGTCCATTCCCGCCATATTTTTTTGCAAGGCAGATGACGTTTATGTTTTGAATAAGGCTCTGTTGTACGTGACAGCGAACGAGCAATCGCGGCATTTGATGGTCATCCATGTGCACGACAAGGACCAGTTTCCCCCGCCGCTCCTGTCCACGCATGTCGAAAACTTCGACACCATGTACCCAAAGATCAAATGCACATTGTTAACGATCGAAGGCCACTTTGGACCCCCATTGATCGAATTCCTGCATCGGGAGTTGAAAGTCCCAATAAACATGGTGAGTTGTGGGAAAGGAAGTGTGAAAGGCCAATGGCTGAGACAAAAGATAAGTGACGAGGGGCTGAAGGTTTTCAAATGCACATTCCGGCTTGTTATCGCGTTCTCATGTCTACATCGGAATATGTACTCCCCCTCATTTGGTAAGTTCTTATTTCTCTTTCATGTACGCTTACAGATGTTTATTGCCGCGCCCGATGAAACGTTTAAATACAAGTTGGACAAGCTGGGAGGGGTGCGTGTCATCACACACTAGGAATTAGGCATGAATTGGATGGCGATTGAGGAGAACGAGGCGATCGCACTGTGACACTTAGGAGGCCTGCTGTAAATACGGGGATTAGGGGACATGCTGCGAAGATCAGCGTCTCGAGAGTTCCCCAATTTGAATAAGCAAGTAATTAAGATAACGTTTCTGGGGCGTTTGATTGCAGTACAGCTCCAATATATATTGAAAGGTTCATTTAGAATATGTTATTGCATGTGCCCGATGTACGGTTGTGATCGATTTACACCGTACGCCGAGTAAATGCTTTTTCTCTCGCTGTCCGGCGGCGAAACTCTTGCGGTCGAATTCGATCACAAGTGGTACAGCTTATCCTCTATGTGTCTCCCATATCACAGCTTTATGATGCAGGTCATAATACGGGCTTCGCTGGCCGTTGCTAATATTGTCGCAGCCGTGTACCTCCTGGCTTGTGAAACATACATGAAGCAGTGATGGTTCATGCAATGCACAACGCTACGCACCAGATCCCTATCTCAAATTATTGCGATCTCTTTTCTTGCATTATGTGCAGTTTCAGTGCAAATTATCGGGGCAAAGAGCAAAGGTTAAACGGTCTTGACGTGCGGCGAAGAGCGACGTCAGTGTCTGCCTTTCCGATGTAGGTTTTCCCTCCTCTTTTTCTTTTGAGAGCAAGGAAATGTGGTTGTCGACGCCTTTGGTTCAGTGCCTCTGCATTTGTGCCCTTACCGAAGGTTTGAAGGTAATCATTCGAACCTTAATCCCACAAACACATTTATTTGCTCATTGGAATTCAGGGCACGCAATCTATCGCTCAAGAATCGAGCAACGCTTCAACCTTTTGGGGGCAAAGGACGCCCGTGCATGGTAAAACTCCGTTCAGGCGCTTATCACACCGAAAAGGGTTCCATCCAAGCTCTCTTGCAAGAAGTGGACGCTCTCGTGCCATATTTAGCGGTCCGACCGTCCTCCATCCATGGAGCCGGGGACGGTCTGTGGACATCCGTAGACCTCCCCGCGCAAAAACCACTTGTCTTGTACTACGGCGATTTACGACGCGAGAAGGCACAGGGTCGGTATTGTATTCAGGTTGGCCCCAAACTGACGCTTGATGCCGAGGCTGTACATTCCTTTGTATGTGACAACGCCGACGCGACAGTTGATGTAGAAAACGGACACTTGCGTTATGGAAGCATTCTGAATTTAGGTCGGTACGTGAATGACGCGAAGGGACAACCGGACATGCAGAACAATTTAAGATACGGCCGACTTTTGAGGTTCGATGAATTCGATGAGGACGTTGCCGGGGCACCAAAAAAGAGGGAAAGCAGGCCTCCCTGTGTGGTCATGTATAGCACGCGGAAGATCCGAGCCGGGGAGGAGTTGCTCGCGTCGTATGGGACTGTTTACTGGGCGCGCTGGGGAAGCTTGCTTGCGGAACCTTCGAATGTCAGCCCTGACATCTGCAACTTGTCGGAAAAGAAGAAAGTATGCGTATGAAGGCGTAATTGTGTGCGATGATTTGAAACAGTTAGGCCTTCGCAAGTGAAAGGCCCCTGGGCTGATCTTGTCTCCGAGCAAAGTTTGCTTTATTACTTTCATTGTGCATTAATACTCAGTTGCGTGTGGCATTTCACACGCCTAAATCAGTCACAAATGGGGGACGCGGGTGCTTTTAGTGTAGGAACCTGGTAAATGTGCGTCACCTCATCAGAAGTCACTGTCCGTGTCATCCTCCTCCTCATCCTCACTCTCATACCCAGAGTCATCGTCACTTTCATCCTCGCCTTCCTCCTCTTTCCCTATTTTTTCCTCTTCTTCCTCTTCCTCCTCCTCCTCCTCCACCAACTCCTCCACCAAATCCTCCTCCCCCTCCTCCCCCTCCTCCTCCCTCT
>NW_005803211.1:10005-11157 GCF_000240725.1 Microchloropsis gaditana
GCCTTGGTCCGACCGTGTCGGTGTATGAGCCCGTGGGAACGTCCCAAAGGCGACCGATTGGGGCCGCTGGAGGGGGAGGGGCGGGGTCGGGCGGGATACCAGGCTCGTGGCATGGCTGGGGCCCAGGCCCGTGAGACGGGCAGGGGAAGGGTTGCGGTCGCCTATGCCGCCCGTGGAGGAAGGCGTGGTGGAGAGCGGTCTGTGCCTGCTGTTCCCCACCGGAGGGGGGGCGCGAGCGTCAAGACCAAGGTGCTGCCTGCTCCCGTTGCCCTCACCCCTTCCCATGCGGCCGACAGGATTTCCCGGGGAGGTTACCGAGGGCGAGGGTGAACGTTGGGCGCCAGTATGGCTTGTCCAGGAAGGTGGGCGTGGCGGGTGGAACGCGTGGGCATGCTCAGGGGCCTCTCCTCCGGGTCGCGTTCCCCGGACAGTCGGGGCGGGGACGGTGTGGGAAGGGATGACAGGAACCGGCGGCACGGGATACATGCGCGACGGGGCCCTGCTGCCAGTGGGCGTGCCCGGGGGAGGGAGAGGCCGGGAGGAGAGGTGCGACAACGGCGAGGGGCAAGGAAAGGGAAAAGGGCGGCCCATGACGGCCGCCAGGCTGCTGGCCGGCCGTCGGGGTTTTCCGGCATCGGCGTCCGAGCTGCGAAGCCGCGCAGGAGAAGAGGGGCGAAAAGGCCGTGGGGTGCCGAGTAAGGGAATGCGGTAGCGCCTGGGGGCACTGGGGCAATGGGTAGGGTGGTAAACGGATGGAGGCAGGTTGAAAATGCTCAGGTGGGCGTTGAACTGCCCGAACGAGGAGGCAATATGGGCCACTCTCTCCCCCTCGCGGGTGCCGGTGAGAAGAAGGAGGCGGGAGCCGAGCAAGGCCAGGCCCTTGGGGCGCGTAAGTGGGGGCAAGGTGAGGGTGAAGAGGGTGTGGATGCCCGCGGCGGACGAGGACGGGGCGGAGGCCTCGGGGGAGGACAGGCCACCGAGACGGAGGAGGGTGATTGTGTCCGAGGTGTGGCTCCCGACGGCGACCAGGGCATGCGTGGAGGACTCGCCGGGCGAGGAGGTCCCCAGGAACCGGACGGCCAAGAGGTCCGGCATGGCGATGTGGGGGAGGGCCCCGGTGTCAATCTGGACGGGATGGGAGAAGGGGTTGAG
>NW_005803211.1:11277-14288 GCF_000240725.1 Microchloropsis gaditana
GTAGGACCAGGGCTGGAGGGAGGAAACGGGCTGCCCCGGGGCGTGCTGGGACGGCTTCGACTCTGGGAAAACGGCGCCGGCGCCCCGCCCCCCCGGGGATCGATCAGGCTGAGGTCCGTGTCGCTGGTGGCAGCAAAGCTGTGCGGCCCCGCAGGACGCACTGCCCGGACGCGTTTTCGAAGCGGGGTGTCTACGTACGTGAAAGCAGAAACGTCCAGGCCGGGAAGGTCCAGGACAGAGCTCGTCGGCCAATCGTAAACGCGCAGGACCCCCTCCATGCACACGGCCAAGTGCCGCCCGTGCAAGCTCCAGGCTGCCGCCTCCAAGGCCCCAGGGAGGGCTGGGGTAAAGGAGGACGTGTAGAAGGGCCCTTGATCCACAGGTGCAGACAGCGAGGACGCGGCGGGGGAAGAGGGAGGGGGAAACTCCCTCTCACCTCGCGATAGCTGGAGGAGGGTGATTTCCGTGATGTCGTACAGGCACAAGAGGGGACGCGCCGCCGTCGGGTGCCACAACAGGCCCATTGGCTTGCGACCGAGCTTGACCTGTGTAAGCACCTTTGCCTGCACTTCGTCTGAGATTGATGCTTCTTCTAGACGTGGCCCCTCTTCACCATCTGTTGAGGTCGCAAACGACGCCGATGACGGCGCCTCCAGCTCTATGTGGTAAATTACCAGGGTTGAAGGCCAAGTGACGGCAAGCAGATTGCTGGGCACGGCTGCATCGGGACACCAGCTCACATGGAGGGCATTCATGTGGTCTCGATCGATTCCCTTGCCGCTGCCTCCGAGGAAAGTGCCCTCACCTCGTCTA
Organism: Microchloropsis gaditana; assembly: GCF_000240725.1. Taxonomy (NCBI): domain Eukaryota; class Eustigmatophyceae; order Eustigmatales; family Monodopsidaceae; genus Microchloropsis; species Microchloropsis gaditana. The sequence goes on from NW_005803211.1 coordinate 12,091, forward strand.
TCTAGTGGGGTGGGCGGAGGGCGTAGAACGCATCTCATTGGTCGAGGAGGCCGGTCGGGGCAGTAGTGATACAGGTGAATTTCGGGGCCATCTGGTACCGCCAGTAAGCTGAGTTGCTGGTTTATCGCGTGGGACAGGTAATTGTGGCCAAACGAACGAAGAGTACTCGCCGTTCGCAACGAGCCTGACGCGCTGGCCTGAAGGAGATCTTGTGTCGATGGTGCGGTTTCTCCCTTATGTATTTCTCTTGTAGACTTTCCAACTCCTGACATGCTTCTTTTTTCCATGTCGTCCTAATTGTACGTTGAAAACTGTAAGACACTTTAAGTTGTACAAGGCTGAAGCCTTCACATTCAAGAAACGGATGTGTTCTTCTTCACGCCGTCGACGAGGCAAATCCATCTTCAACCAAGGCAAACAACCATGCCAGACTAATTCACACCCTCCATTCCTTCCATGCGCGTCGCCACCGCGCATCACGTCTCAAGAGATCGCATTGCATGGGTATTGAAGGCAGGGCCAGGCCCATGGAGAGGCCAGAACAGTAACGGCACGGATCGCCGGCGAAGCCCTACCGTAGGCGCTGCCCCAGCCTCCCGGAGGCCGCCATGAAAGCATTTTGCCACGCCCTCAAGAGAGTAACGCCGGGTCGTGTTGGGTCCTGCATGTCATACATGTGTCTGAATGGCAATGAAAAAGAGGCTGCTTTGTTTTTGCAAATTTTTGAGTCGTGCGCTGAAGGCTTCATTCATCGATATGAATTCCACAGCAGCTCGCCTGCGGGTGCCTCCCCTCCTCCTCCAAATCGGGGCACGGTGCCTCTGTGGTGACTCCTGCTCCGTTCTCGTGCACGCAGTAACTGGGCAAACATTACCATGCCATCGCCTACAAAACAAGGAGAGACAGACCGGTCCCCAGCTACCGAGGCCGAGCCATTGCTTTCTCGCGTGGACAGCATCGAATCCTGGGGTCTATCCAACCCTAGTGACGCCATCCCCACTACGCGCCACCAACCTATGCGCCATCAGCTTTCAGACCCGATCACTGGGCCAAGCAAAGGATGGCGCGATCGCCTCTCCAATAAAAGTAACATTGAGACGTGGACTTTTCCTGGATGGGGCCGGTACAATTTACAAATGACTGTGACGGACGAGGAGCTTGCGGAGATCGAGGCTGATATGGACCAACAGCAGCCTCCGAAACTGAATCAATGGGAGGCAACAGCCATCTGCGGAAACGACATCATGGCCAGCTGCTTTTACGTGGTTGGCCTTGTGACTATGTCCGCAGGCAAGATGGCGCCGCTCGCCTTGCTCTTGGTATCCTGCGTCTTGTATTTAATCAGGTAAAAAGCCGGGGGGCATGTGTGTATGGACGACGCATTCGTGTATCAACGCCCAAGAAAGGGTCTTTGATTGATTGAAACGAGGCGGCAGCGGCTCATGAAAGCTCGTGGTTAATTCTGTACCATCCCTTTCTTCACGCCAGGTTTCTGTACGCTGAGGCCATCACCGCCCTTCCCATGAACGGCGGTTCTTTTAACGTGCTTTTGAACAGCACCAGCAAAGGCATCGCATCCTCCGCCGCCACCCTGGCTCTAGTGTCCTACATTGCCACGGGGGTAGTCTCGGCCACGAGCGCTGTCGATTACCTGAAGAAGGTAGTGTCGGTGCCGAACCCCTTACTTGCCATCCTGGGTCTGCTCTTCCTATTTGCCGTCCTGGTTTTCCTCGGGATAAAGGAAAGCGCAGGCGTCGCCCAAGTCATCTTCTGGATTCACATCCTCACCTTGACTTTGCTTTGTGCCTGCTCTATGGTCTACGTGGTTGCGGACCCTTCCACTCTTCGCGAAAATTTCCGGGCACCCTACCCGGATGTTGAACTTGGTGGAGTGATCCGCTCGGGATCCTTTGCGACGGCGATTTTTTTCGGCTACACCTCCGCAATTTTGGGCGTGAGTGGCTTCGAGAGCAGCTCCCAGTTCGTTCAGTCCCAGGCCCCGGGCGTTTTCCTCAAGACTCTCCGAAACATGTGGGTGGGCGCATTCGTGTTCAACCCGACGATTTCCTTCCTCTCCCTCGGGGTCTTGCCCCTGGCTCGGATCGTGGAGGACGAGTCCGTGGTGCTGGCGAAAATGGCCAAGCATGTGGGAGATTGGATGTGCGGGTGGGCTGGGGCGGGCGTGGAGGCAAGCCGAA
>NW_005803210.1:0-5810 GCF_000240725.1 Microchloropsis gaditana
TCCCTCCCTCCCTCCCTCCTCCCTTGCCGGTGCACGACGACTTGTCCGGTCCTACGAACCCATCCTCTTTCCCTCTCTGCTTCCTCGCCCGTCTGCAGGACGGGCTTGCCTGTGCGGTGGAGTGGGAGAACGTGACCTCCGGGGCCCTCATGTATGGCTCCTACCTCTACCTCTTCACGGAATTCTTCGTGCGACGCTTCCTCTACCCTGCGAAATCCAAGGCGAAGACGCTTTAAGCTTGGACTTGCCCGAGTGAGGAGACGGAGAAAGCGTGAAGGAAGGACACAAGAGTCGGAGGGTAGGAACGGCGAGGCCTGTACATAATAGGCGCTTTTATTTTCATCCTCGCTTTTGGCAGAGCACCTTGTCCCCGTGGGTGTGGGTGTAGGGGGTAGGAGGGAAGGTGGGGGCATCGACCGAGGAGACGGGAGGGAGGGGAGAAGCTGCGGTCGGTCATATGTCCCGCGGGAACGAGAGGAGGTGTTGAGGCGAGGCGGGCAGGGGGGAATGGAGGGATCGGGTTGTGAGAAGACATGTTGGGGGGGGGACGATTGAGAGACTTGTCTCCGACCAGCTATCATCTACGTGTGAGTGACGAGCTTGTCAGACTGGAGCTGTTGTGGGTCTAGAATGTGTAGGAAACAAGGGGAGTGGTACACGCACAGATGGTGTACCCCGTCGGGCGGGGAAAGCACAGTAAAGCCATCGGGCGCAGAGACCAGTAGCTGCGTAGAAGTCATCAAGGGGGGCATAGGAAGGAGTGAAAGCAGCAGGAGCAGGAGGAGTACCAGAACGGACAGTATTTGCAGCGACCAGGTGAAAGCACATTTAGGCAAATTAGGGAGTTACCCCAGTCGGGGCTCCTGAAAGCATAAAACGCAGCAAGATTTCACAGTGCTTTCAAGACACGATCGTGACAAGCCGACAAGTGTCATGAAATCTAGAGGGTAATGCCGAAACGACGCTCGGCGTTGTGCTTCATGGAGGAATCAGGTTATTCATGTCTGTGTAGCAGACGCATTCCTTGAACGGTTCGAGGGGCATGGTGACAGGCTCGTAAGGAATGTAGGGACAGGCAGGGACTTGTGCGGTACATAAGAATCAGTGACCTTGCTCGGTTACTGCAGCCGATGCACCGGCCCTCTCAGGGCGAGGAGACGAGCTGAAGCGTGATATTATGAGCTGGATTGTGTCAGGAACGCTCTCAAGCGCCGTTCAAGGGGGCATTGAAAGAAATCTAAAAAGAAAGTACACATCTTGATGTTTTTGGTCGCTTGATTGAAACGAATGGTGCACGCACGTACCCATCTTTGTTCGCTGTTGCTTGTGAAAAGGATGCGATTAGACTGCTGTATTCTGCAGGCGGTGGAACACTCAGCATGCCACATGGGAGCCTCCGAAGTACTGCCACTGTTCCGTGCAGCTACCACACAAAACTACTTTTCTTATGTTGAAAAATATATTAACCCCCACGAGTCACGACTCCGAGTCAGTATTACCATGACATCTCAATTGCGTGTTTGCCCACTGGCAAGTTTAATTCTGGCATTAACGAGCTTCCTCACAATTTGTGGCACAGATTATCACGACGACCCTCAGATTCAGGAACCAATCCCGATCGCTGCAACGAGGATTCACATTGGCAGCGAAAGCATCGCCTAGCTCCCTTCCGAACCTTCCTCCCTTCTAGCTATGTCGTCCCGGACGTCCTCTCTAAGTTTTTGTCATTTGTAGCCACTAGTAGTAGTAATTACGAGTAGCAAAAAGCTGTACTCAAGACCTGCTCCTTGTTCGCTGTTCGGATTCTGCTGAAATTGCTCTCTACCTACTATAACTACTAATGGTAGTACCAGGAGGTACTGCTCAGTACCTTCTATTAGTGAGTTTTAACGCTCGTCTAGAAGCTCATTTCTTACCAAGAATTCCCTGTAGGTACCAGAACTTAGTTTTTGTGTATTTCTCCAAGTTTGGTGCTGGTATTTTTTCCTGTAAATACTTTCTTTTATATTCTAAGCGTGCGCTTTTCCAATGTTGGTGCTGTAATTGCTCCGAGCAGCTATCAGGGGATGTAATCAGAGTTAATTACCTAGCTCTTGCATCCTTTCGCCTCACACCGGCCTCTGGAAGTCATTCTTCCTACCAGACTGGCTTGCGGGTAAATGTCTTGCAAAAGCATAAGTGACTTTTTTTTGTGTGTCAGGATGTAAAAATCGACCCAATGACGGAGCAAGGGTAAGCCGGTGCTGCGGAAGCGGCGGTGCACGTGAAGGCGTGTGTGGAGCGCATGTAGGCGGGTTTAATGCCGCCTCCACACACGGACGACTTATCGATCGAGGAATTTTGAGAGACCACTGCCTTCACATACACCGTCAGTTCCGCCAGCATCCACTTGCTCTGCCCCACCAATTGATAGAACACGAAGTCCTGTCGGCGGACGCCACGGGCCCAACACCGTCCAGGGACACCCGGTGGGAGGGCTTCATCGCCAGACTGGAAAAGCCATAAGTGATAAGCGCTTGAAATAGAAGTAGAATAGTTTCGTATATTAATCTTCAGAGGTGATTGTATATAAAAATTAAAGTAAAATAAAAACAAAACGCAGGAAAACCGTTACATCGACCGTTGCAAACCGTTATTTCGAATACGAAGTACTCAGCAACACCATTCTTTCCCTCGCGAATCCGAGTACTTTCCGACTGAGATCAAGTTATTCCTTTATGCCCCTAAGTCCTTATTATTTTCGTTCGTGTGGCGATTTTCTTCCGATTAGAAAGACCTTTTCTGGCTTTTTGCGAAATAGACAAGCTATGGTATGTTAACACTTTCCGCCACCAACCACATGCATTTCTTGGTCCCGACGACGACTGCTTTACAATAACTGGCCAAAGTCATGCATGGTTCTACATTGCTTCCCACACAAGTATAACATTCATTCGTATCTTTGACATGCAGGGATAGAAAGACTATAGCAAGTTAGCGAAGGAAATTCGTTCCTTCAGGTAGTGTTTCGGTCAAGCTTTGGATGGCATGCGAGATATGCTTCGTTGAATTCGCCTGGCCCGTGACTTCCACGGATGTCACGTACAACACAATATCAGAAGTCAACGTCTTGACACCCCGTAAGCTCCCTTGCGGTTGTGTTGGCTGCACTGGTTGTCTCCAGGATTCTTGGTGCGACAAAGAATTTTCTTTGGTCTGCCCCACCTGTCTGCAAACGCACGTGCTGGACAAAGACATCACAAGTCTACCAATCTTAGAGCCGCCCGGTGGAGCGCCTGTGGTGATCACGCAAACCGACAAATATAGAAGTAACTGCAATGACGACAATGTCCTTGCTACTCAAGACGCGGAGGCCACGGCTTCGATCGGGTCACCTTCTTTACCGACTGTGCACAGAGTTAAAAGCCCCAGACATGCCAGTGCGGACACTGGTCGTTTGAATGCCTTCCTCAAATCCGTCCCGTCGTCCACCGTGCCCATTCCTTGCTCTTTGACCGTACCTCTCCCCCCCCCGAGCCTAATAGTAACGCCTTCTACTCGTCGGGCGCACAAGCGCCTGCAGCAAGCTAAACTCTCCAGATTGAGCCTCCGGTCCCCATCCCATGCGGGAGAGGACCCGCTGATCATGTGGGTGGGCCAAGAGGAAGAGAGCGACGGTACGATCGGGCAGGAGACGAACAAGAAAGAACCGCGGACAATGGCGAGGGAGGGAGAACCCGTCCAGAACCGCAGTCTCGAAGAAGCACAACCGAAAGAAGAAGCAACAAACCACGCCACTGCCTTTCCTGTCAGTACTAGCACCGCCGTCATGCCTAAGAGCTGCCGCAGTCCCTGGGGACCTCTGGATCCCCCTGCCTTGGCCGACCGCTTTCGCTCCCACCAACTGATGGAGCTCGGGGAAATTTTTGAGCTTTTGGACCGGGCACGCGACCTACTGAAGGCCGAACCCAACATTTTGACGCTGCAAGCCCCTGTCACGTGTGTCGGGGACATGCACGGACAATATTTTGACCTGTTGGATTTGTTCGCCAGGGCTGGAGGAGCGCCGGGTACCCGTGAGCACGCCTCTCCCTCCCCCCCTGCCTCCCCTGGCTCCCCTTCCCCAAATCCATCCCGTTTCCTCTTCCTGGGCGACTATGTAGACCGCGGTGCTTATTCTTGTGAAGTATTGCTGTACCTTTTGGCCCTAAAGGTGGCGTACCCGGACTTGATCCATTTGTTGCGAGGCAACCACGAGACTCGGGGGGCGACGACTTTCTTCGGTTTCAAAGAGGAATGCAAGGCCAAATACGGCCTGCCCGTGTACTATAGATTTTTGCTGGTTTTCGAGTCTTTGCCCCTGTGTGCGGTGGTGGAAACTGACTACGGGCGCCTGTTTGCCTGCCATGGGGGCATCTCACCAGAAATCCAGTCGTTGGCGGAAATTCAACGGATCGACCGTTTCGTAGAACCTGGGGCCAGTGGTTCCCTCTGCGATTTGCTGTGGGCCGACCCTTGGCACGAGAAGAAAGTGGACCCCGGCATCAATGGAGAAGCAACGGACAAGGAGCAGGTAGCCAGGGCATGGGACGAGTACCTGGCCGTGGAGTGGCGACCGAACGGGGAGCGGGGTTGCTCGGTGTATTTCGGGTACCGGGCGATCCGGCGGTTTTTGGACGACAACCATCTCCTGTGTTTGATCCGAGCCCATCAAGTGCAGGAGGAAGGTTACTCGGAGCACTTTGCCTGGTCCGTCGAGGCGGCGGCCGCGGGCGGAGATGGGGCCCCACCTTTTCCTTCCCCGCCCTCCATTCCTGGGAGGGGGATTGCTCCTCCACCCGCTCCTTCGGGCCCTGAACGGCCTTGCCCTCCTCTGGCCTCCCGTCTGCCTCCTCGGGTCCTGCCTCCCGTCGTGACCATCTTCAGCGCCCCGAATTACTGCAACCACTACGGGAACAAGGGAGCCTTCCTCCAGGTCGGCCCCACCGCGCCCGACCAAGTCACTTTCCATCAATTTGACTGCGTCTCGGCCCTTCCCACCGCCTCCTCGCACCCGTCCTGGGCCCGCCTGCAACGCCACCAGGAGCACCACCTGGCCATCATGAATACATGCCCCTACATGCCGACGACGTTCAGGGAACTGCTGAGGGCGGCCTCCGAGTTGGGGGTCTTGGCATCCAAGGAGGGAGGGCGGGAGAGAGGGCAGGAGGGAGGGATGGATGAAGAGGAGGCGTCGCCCTCCTCTTCACAGAGGGGATTGGCCTCCTCCGTGTCGGAATCTTCGATCGAAAGTGTCGTTGATTTGAAGGAAGGAGATGATGCCAGCGACGGCGGAGCTGCCACCACCAGCGCCTCCTCCCCCTCTTCCTCCCCTCCGCTTCCTCCTCCTCCTCCCCCCCACTTGACCCATCTCCACTTCCAGCAACAACTCCTGAGGCAAGAGAGGGGGGAGAGGACGAGGGCAGGAGTGGAAGAAGGGACGATCGTCTCGCTTGGGTTGATAACAATACGGGCGCCTCTTGCAGCAAGTTGAGCGTCCAAATACCGAAGCCCGTGGGGCCCTATTCCATCACATCCCCTCCATCATCATTGACGGCCTCGCCCACGACTCAAGCGTCCCGCGCCATCCATCCAAGGCACCCAAGTCATGCCTGCAGGGAGGTTCGAAGCGAGGCGTCCGATGTCGAGGAGGCAAGGCGGACGACACGGGGGGGGCAGTGGAAAGGACGCTGTGAGAAGCCCAGGGAGACCGGGACCGACAGCAAAGGTAGCGACCAGGATCATCCGAGCATGGACAGGTCCGGCGCCGTTCCCGTGGGCAAGGCCAGCGT
>NW_005803210.1:5820-10510 GCF_000240725.1 Microchloropsis gaditana
GAGGAGGAGGTCGAGGAAGGGGTGGTTGTAGTCGAAGAGGAGGAAGAAGGGGGGGTGGCCCTATCGAATGAGGAGGGGATGGAGGAGCAGGGAGAGGAAGAGAAGCGGGCATCGCCCGCGGTGGGGGCGGCAGGGAGGAAAAAGCGTCGGAGGGGGGAAGAAGGAGGGGAAGTCATGGAAACAGGGATGTGTGTGGAGGAATGTGCGTCGATCGGGGATAGCAAGGGGGGAGAGGAGGTATTTGACCTGGCTGGAGGGATGAGGAGTAAGAAGCGAGCGGCAGAGGGGTCCTCAGGCCCTCCCCCTGAGACAGCCAAAGTGGCGAACGCCTCCGTCACGGCCTCATGTGGCGAAAGTAGCACGAGTAGCAGCAGCAGTTTAGAGACATCGGCCCTGCTGAAAGAGGAGGAGGAAGAAGAGGAAGAGGAGGAGGAGGAGGAGGAAGAAGAGGAAGAGGAGGAGGAGGAGGAGGAGGAAGGGGAGATGATGCTGGAGGAGGAAGGGGAGATGATGCTGGAGGAGGAAGCGATCCGCAGCATTAACTTTCACCGGATGAAAGATTTGGTACTTCGACAACGTCCAGGTTATGATTCGGGCTGCACGGCCGTGGTGGTGGTCTACGAGGAAGGGAAGGAGGGCGGGAGGATGGGCGGGCGGTTGGTGGTGGCCAACGCGGGGGATTCCCGGTGCGTGTTGAGTCGCCAGGGGAGAGCCGTGGACCTGTCTTGCGACCACAAGCCGGAAAATGCCGAGGAAAAGGCACGCATCGAAGAGGCGGGGGGAAGCGTGTCGGAAGACGGGCGGGTGGAAGGGAATTTGAATTTGTCCCGGGCCATTGGGGACTTGACCTACAAACAACATGCAGGCCTCCCCGCCGAGAAGCAAATGATCAGCGCCGACCCGGATGTACGGGTTGAAAGCGTGCGCAGGGGGGAGGACGAATTTTTCGTGCTGGCATGCGATGGTATTTGGAATGTGTTGAGCAGTCAGGAGGTGGTGGATATGGTGCGGAAGGGCCTCCGGGAAGGCGGGGAAGAGGGGCGACTCTCCGCCGTATGCGAGGCGGTTTGCGACCGGTGTTGCGACAAGGAGATGGGCGGGGATAGCGACGGCGTGGGCTGCGACAACATGACTATGATGGTGGTCTTGTTGCCCGGGTGGAAGGGGTGAAGGGAAGGGAGGGGAGGGAGGAGGAGAAGGAAACGGGGTGGTGACGAGGTAATCAGCCGCTGGGCGGGCACGAAGTGGGCCAAAAGGGGCGCCGTGACTGTGGGGGGAGGAGTGCTGGGATGGGGAAGAAGGATGGGATGCGAAGGCGGAGTGAAGGCAGGTCGGGCGAAAGAAAAAGACGGGGACGAGACGTGCCGGCGCTGGGGGGGCATGCCGAAATAGAGGGGAGAGACCGTCTTGGGTTGGATATGAATGCCTGAATACAGGAAAAAGCATGGTGAAAAATGCTCTGACAATGTTTGTATGATAAATAAATTGGACAAGACGGAGGCTTGATCGTACGAGTAGTTCGTGTACGCCATGTGTAAAGGCCCGGGGAGCATGGGTCCGTGATGAAAAGTCTTGGAATGGACAGAAAAGCAAACGCAAGAGAAAAATATGGACTGTGTACCGGCATTCCCATAAAAGAATATATGAATGGACAGGAAAGCAAACGCAACAGAAAGATATGGACTGTATCCCTGATTCCCAAGTCAGAATGTACCCACAGTCCTCCTTTCAAGTTGTATTGGGTAGCTGTGATGCGCCTTTGCCATCTACTCGTTGAAATACAGATTATTTCCCTCGCACATCATTGAAAGAAGATTCTTGCTATGTGGGGGGAAAAGGTGCTTCCATTACACTCTATGTGAAAGCATAAATCATGGAATGGGTGTCTTTCTTAGGCCGTAGGACGACTCGACTGGCTAAACCATGCCCTTCAAAGGCACACACGCCGAATTTCGAGCTTCACAGACACATATGTTTAGTCTAAGGTGAAAAAAGACTTCAAGCACGATCATGTTAAGTTGAAATATAGCCTCCTGGTTGGCAGGCAAGCCTCTTGGCTACCATGGCACTGCGTTTAAGTGTCTTCACTAGTGAAGATCCAATGGTGCAAAAATGTCTACACTTGGTCGTTGACACAAAAGTATCCATGATTTTCCTTTTATTTCGGGACAATCTTCCGATGAAGTCTGCTTCCACCACCATGCGGAGATAACTTTACGCGCAGGCACGTATCCCAGTGGCCTTGCCCGGTCCGTTAGTACGTCCCGCGACTCGGGCGTCGTCACTGTCCAGGATGCTCGAGCACTGCGTAGCATGTCACCACCTGGACGACACGTTTTGTACGACCACAAAAGACCACGTCTCTATTCATTGGAATCGAGGTCTTGACAACCATTGATACTTGGATCGAAAAGGTATCCCGGGCGACGGCGTCCCCGTGGCACGATTGTGGAGTGCAATTTCTTGGTGGTGTCAATGTAACATGTGGTTGGCACCCGGTAATCCAGCAGGACGTGACACGACACCCATACCGCACATAAAGAAATTTTAACATGGCCACTGATCTTCATTCCTTGCACCCACGCTCCAAAGCCCCTCGTCTCTCCACATTTCGCCACCCCACCCAGGCCCGCGAGTAGCCATGGGCCCAATTTTTCATTTTGCGCAGTCGGTCATGCAAAGCAAATAAAATTATTTAGAAGATCGGTTTGGTGTGGCACGGTCGCGGGGGGAAAAGGGGGCGAGCAAGGCAGTGGAACGAAAAGGGGGAAGTAAAACACTCTTTGGGGAGACTTGGAACCGGGGGCTGCATGGCATGACTGGTCGACGGTGGTGTGCTGCTTTGGATGGGTGCTTTGTTTGGTGCAGGGTTTATTTCGCGGTGAGATCAGCTCTTTGGCGAGACGGCGCGACAGAGGGAGGGATTTCCAGACCTCACGTACGAAGTGGGTGTCAAGGTCGTTGACAGCCCCCCTTCACGTCATTGGTTGTAAAACACTTGCACCTGAGAAAGATTGTGCAATTGCCTACATTTGTGGCCTTATTTTGAGCCTTTGTGCCTCCTCCCTTGAGAAAAAAGTTTGAAATTCTTCCCTTTTTTCTGTGGAAGCACGAGACGAAAAGCAGCTATTTCGTCGTCAAGAAGCATCTCGCAAACACACAAATATCACACCACAGTCATAAAGATTAAGTGCGCGTCACGATAATTTTTATATCCTTGTCAAGTGGTCGCACTGCCTGGTTTTTGGGGAAGAAATTTTGCAGTCCGCGTTGCCGTCTCTCCCACGTCGGAACACGACGATACCGACGGACTCGCACTTTCTACCTACAATGCATTGCTCGTTACCAATTCATGGGGAGCATGCGCGACGACCTGCGTTGTTCAATGGAATGTGTCGCCTACGTTGTCTGTTCTGATGCGTGTAAAGGGGGTTTACGTGTGGGTCGCCAGGGAGGCTTGTTGGTGCTTCCTCCCTCCGTCTTCCATGTTCTCCTTAGCTTGCAAGATGCCCGATCCAGGGTTTAATCGAGACGAGAATATGGGCACCGAGTGCCGTCGTGGCGTGTGTCACACAGACGTGTGCGTGCAGGATGACGAAACGTGGTCATTGTTAGAGATGCCCTTCGCGCACCCGGCCAGAGGGCGGAGCCCCTCTTCCGTAGCCTTCACAGCAACGCGGCAGTTGGGAAGGTTGAAGGGTTTTTGTCAGACGCCCGCTTGGGTCTCAGGAACATGGCCATGACCTATAGCTACTCACCGATATCTCGAAATTTTTCTCCCTGTATGGGGCACCACAGAGCCGCTTGACCGCACCCCCCGTCTGTCACTCTCGCAGCATGTCCTTCCTCATCCGCACGCCGGCGGACCAGATCAAGCCGTACTTCTCGGAGGTAGGCTTAAAGGGTGTCAAAATTTGGCGTGGAGGAAAGAAGTCGCAGTCGTCAAGGTTGCACATGGTCACTCTGACATCCCTCCTTTGGTCCCCTCCGGGTATCCGCCCTCTGTATCTTTCACGCCCACAGGCGGCACAAACGCACTACACCCAACTCTTCCAACACTTTCCCATCCTGGAACGGACCTATTTCCCTTTCGAGAAGAACTTCCACGCCGAGCCTTTCGTCAACTTCGCCAAGGCGACCTGGCCCGCCCTCCCCCTCGCTCTCTGCACGCTCTACGCGCTCATGATCGTGGTGGGCTCGCGGGTGATGAAGAACAGGTTTGTTGTGGAAATGTCGAGGGAGGTATGGGAAGGAGGGGGAAGGAAGACGGGGGCGGGCAAGCGCCGCCGTTGGAGATGGACAGACCCTGGACGCCCACCTATTCCTCCCCCTCTCCTTCCCTCCCTCCGTCCTTCCCCTTCCTTTCCCCCTCCCTCCGTCCCTTCCCTGCCTCAGAGAGCGTTTCGACTGGCGTGGACCGCTGGCGTACTGGAACCTGTGCCTCTCCCTCTTCTCTTTTTGCGGCATGCTCCGCACCGTGCCACACCTGTTGAACAACATCACGACGTTGAGCTTCCGAGAGACCGTGTGCACTTCCGCTGCCAAGGCCTACGGCGAAGGAGCCTGTGGCCTCTGGGTCATGCTCTTCATTTTCAGCAAGATTCCCGAGCTGGTGGACACCGTCTTCATCGTTTTCCGCAAGAGCAAGCTTCAGGTACCCCTCCCTCCCTCCCTGGGAAGAAGGAGGGGA
>NW_005803210.1:10806-11602 GCF_000240725.1 Microchloropsis gaditana
AAAAGAGTAGAAACTCTCTATTACCTCGTGGCCACGACGGTTCACCTATTCGTGGCTACGACGGTTCACATATGTATTGGTTCTCAATCCCTTTTTCGTGGATAAGTGGGTCCCGTCGGACGGCGGACCATCGATACGGCGGAAACTACCTGGAATCGTACGCAGCCGGAAGAAGGGCGTTCTTACTCGAGAGTCCTCTTTCCAAGCAAGCGGACCACTGGTACAGCAAAAGCGTCTCTTGCGTGCCACCGTTATGGCACCATCTACCTGGGAGTCGGCCCCAAAGGGCATTTCACGGTAGGAAAGGCTTTTTTTGGTCCTCTTTATTTTTCCCTTTCTCCGCTCTGATAATTTTCATTAATTAGCCTTCCAGACCGCACGGTTGTTTCCCGACATTTCAACTGCAATGTCAACATCCCTCTTCTGTTTTCTCTCATCGATGACTTTCCTTGGCTTTTTTCCTCTCCTCTCCCTCAATCTCTACCTCTTTCTACCGTCGCTTCCTGCCCCTGCCCCAAGTCTCTTCATGTTGCAGAGTAAGCGGGGCCTCCACGAGCTCGCAGGCCGAATGCAAAAACTCACCAAAGTACTCGACGCCCTCAAAAGTGCGTACATGCAAAATGATGAAAGGCGGGGGGGGAAAGGACGGGGAAGGAAGGCTTTCGGGCCAAACCAAGCGGGGAGGTGCGGGACGGGCAAGTCTTGGCCGTCGAGCGACTGCACCGAGCCTGTGCATGCCAAAGAAGGAACCATGGGGTTTGAGCCTAGGACATATTTGAAGAAAAAAAAAGCTGAT
>NW_005803210.1:11612-14226 GCF_000240725.1 Microchloropsis gaditana
TTGCTTTCGTCTCCCATCCCGGCCACCTCCTCTCCATTATCCCTGCGGAATACAAACTCCTCCTTGTCCCCCTTTTCTGCGCCGGCTGCCCTCCCACTCTGCGTCATGCAACCCCTTCCTTCCCCCTCGCCCTCCCGGTAGGTACGGTACGCGGATGCCGACATATCACTGGCGCGAGCGGAGGAAGCTGTGGCAGAATTCGTGGAGATGTGCCTTATGGGGCAGGAAGGAAGGGAGACGGAGGAGGGAGGGAGGGAGGAGGAGGGAGGAGAGGGTGGAGGACCTTCTCGAGAAGGGAACAGGTTGGGTGGGGACGGGGGGGAAGCCAAGGAGGAGGGATCCGTGAGCGCAAAAGGTGGAGGAGGAGGCAAGGCAGGATCAGAAAGCGATCATGAAGGAAACGTCGCTTTGCAAGTGACGAGAGTTGACTGTAGTCTAGGAGCCGTGCCGGGCCTGGGGAGGGAAGATGTTTACACGCTCAAATTTGCAGCTTTGCAATACATTGAGCTTTTCAAATTGGTCTAATGTAAATGTAGTAATTAAATAAGCTTAAAATCAAAGGGACATGGACTATCGTTACAAGCCAAATGGCGTTGAGGGTAGTCAGCTTTCTTTGTTCCATGGCGTATCCATTCTCGTACAGCATGGCAAGCAGGACGGGATTGGGTGCTGGGCCTTCACTTAATCCGTGTCATACCCTTCCATTCCTGGTATTTGCCACTTTTCATTTCAAAATGTCAAATGTGTCACTTTTAAAGAGCTGTGGTGAAGATCTTACTATAAATTACAGCTCGAAAGAAGCATGAAAACACAATTTTCCCCTCGCTCATTCAAGAAAAATCGGAAAATCTGTCATCTACTTGACACACACAATCATTCTTAATTTGCGTGCCCGCACGTAACATTCAACTATGTCCCGGGCATGAGATTGCTCCGACAGGCCATTTGTCACATTATTCTTGCAGCGGCCCCCAAAGGAGACGCCGCGGCCGACGGTCACTTTATTTTTGGTTTTTAATTTCATCTTCAAGTCCGAACTTGAAGCCAGCCTCAAGAGTCACCGATTGATTTTGAAGACGTTGCCGCACGCACAAAGGCAATTTGGACGGCGGAAACCTCCGGACACGTTCAACCTGCACATAGGTAGTGTGCCGATGCAATTTAATCATCATATTTACCATGTGTTTTGTGCAGTGCCGGCTTTCGGCATGGATATTAGTGGGTGGCGGAGATGGCTTGGCTGGCCTCTGTTGAAAGGAGCGGAAACCAAGGCAAAGGAAGAGAAGCCTTGTCCCGGCCAGGATGACTGGCAGACATATCCCTTTTTCATCCCACGCTCACCGTGTTGCCTGGACGAATATGCTACATGCGCATGTGTGTGTGCGGCGGTGCGTCATGGAGTCTTTGTGGTAAAACGTGCCTCTCATTCCGGCACCCATGGCAATCGCATGGACGTGCTAGGGGGGCGCGGTGACGTTGACTTGTATGCTTCTAGACATCCTGGTAATAGTTTTTTTAACCACAGTCATAATAAACTCTCCCTTTCTCATTTTGGATCGATTTCAAGGCTCCGTGCGCAGGCATTTGCATATTCAGACCTGCAACGGATGACATAATAAGCAGCTGGAGGACATTGGAACCGAGCGAAACGACTTAATTTACGCATCAAAAACAACTTCTTCGCACAAAAGCGGTGATCAAAGGTGACATTCTTCTGGACAT
Organism: Microchloropsis gaditana; assembly: GCF_000240725.1. NCBI lineage: Eukaryota > Eustigmatophyceae > Eustigmatales > Monodopsidaceae > Microchloropsis > Microchloropsis gaditana. Next base: position 13,335 of record NW_005803210.1, read on the forward strand.
AGCATCAAGACTTGCGTCGCGCGCTTGGATTGAATGGGTGCTTATCTTTCGGCGCCCGTGACGGAAAAAGAGTCTCAAGACGGTGCGTGCTCTTCCTCCCAGCCCACGCACCATTCTCTCCCTTTCTTCGATATCCTGGCTCGTTCCGTGGAGAGAGTGTACCTCTCATGTCGTGTTGTTCCTCAAACCTTATGTCGGGGCAAGCTTGGGTTGCACCGGGCGAAAGCCTGCAGCTTTATGAGGCAGTAGCTTTTGCTAGTTGCTCGCGCGCGTCCCCTCGTTTACCATGCTCTCTCATTTCTTCCCCCCGCTACTTGACACCAATGTTTCCGTACTCAGGGGAGAATCCGCGTCCCAATGGCTTGCGTTTCGGGGTTACGGCCATGCAAGGATGGCGGGTGAAGATGGAAGATGCCCACCTGGCTCGAGTTTGCCTGGAGGAGGAGGAGGAAGAGGAGGAGGAGGGGCAAGTGGACGGGAATGGGAGGGAAGAGAAAGGGGAGCGGGTGATGAAGGAGGGGGAGAAGGAGAGGAAAGGCCCGACGGCCCTGTTTGGGGTCTTCGACGGGCATGGGGGGTCGGAGGTGGCAAATTATTGCGCGAAGCACATGGAGCACGTCTTGGTCACGTCCCAGGCGTGGAAAGGAGGGAAGCGGGAGGAAGGGAAGGGAGGGAGGGACATTCAAGGGGCTTTGAAGGAGGCTTTTTTGCGGCTGGACGGCATGCTGGCGGGGAAGGAAGGGCAGGAGGAGCTGCAGGAGATGTTGCGGGAGGAGCGGGAAGGGGGGAAGAGGCCGGAGCCGGAGGTGAGCCTGGAGGAGGTAGCGGTACAGACGGGATTGTCGGTGGGGTCCATCCGGGCCTACGTCAAGGAAGCGTGGAGGAGGGGACA
>NW_005803209.1:0-2071 GCF_000240725.1 Microchloropsis gaditana
CCCACATGCCCCCCCTTCTTTCCTTCCTCCCCCGGGTACCCACCGTCGTTGATCGCCAGCCGCACAAAGGAAACAGCCAGCGACAAATCGCCCGCAATGGCGTTACGGAGTTTCTGCTTCAGCTTGTTCACGGTGGCGATCTTCAATTCCTTGTCGCCGTAGCGGTCCGGATCAAAGGCCACGGAGGCCCTGGCGGGACTGGTTGAGAGAGGTGGGGAGATGGGGGAAACGACGGTAGCCAGGATATGTACAGGGGGGAATGGTGGGCGACAACGTAGAATGAGGGAAAAGAGGCCCAACGCAAGCATGCTTGGCATTGCACGCTTCGTCTTTTCAACTACACTCATGTAAGGCGCAAGGCTTGCACAGATGACCTTCAGTGCCCAGTAATTGTGTCCCATTCATGCACGTACGGGGTCGAAGAGAGGGAAAGGGCAAAAAAGGAGGATAGGACGGCGCCTGCGCTCAAAAGGCTCCTGCGGTCGCAGTCATCTGATGCTTGATTCATAAAGACCCTCCCTGTAGGTCATAAAGGCATAGAACATGGAGACAAGAGGCCAAGCGTGAGTGCGACGAAGGGACGGATCAGGCCCCCGCCGGGGGGGCGACCCGAGACATGTCTTTTATCACAACTTTCCCTCTCATCTTTGCCCCCACGCACCTTTACGGGCTTGCATGTGATTTTGGACAAAATTGCAATGACTGTAAGGTAGTTTGAATGCAGCAATGCCCGTAATCGAAACAAGCAGCAGCAGACATGCGGCACGTAGAACGTGGTGGTGTCGAAGCTGGTGCTGCTTCATTCGCGCCATTGGTCACTGTTACTTCCCTGCGTACAGTCGTGCCCGCTGAGCAAAGTCTTGTCCCTGTACACGGCGTGCGAGAAAACGAGATTCTGCTGAATAAAAGGTGCAGGGGTACCGTGTTTGGAACGTGTGGGGGTAATCGAGAGGCCTGGCTGAGACGCCGGCAACATGGCAACCGGGCTTCAACCAGACGTTTTCGCGCCAAAATTTCGAGGTCGGGACCCCAAAAAATGGTAAAATGCCCCATTTGACCGGCAGACAGGAAAGATAAACGCGGAGTATGTGTGTGACATTAATTTGAGTCACACGTTTACCTGGGTCTTCACTTTCATGAATAATATTTGATAATCGCGGGTGTCACCCGCACTTCACATTGATTCCTCGACTGAAGTCACCATCTAATTTCGAACCCCCTTTCTCCCGTCCATTGCACAGCTACTCCAGACTATGATGTATCTCATCTGCGATTGATGCCACATAATCGCCATTGATCCAGTCCTGCAAGACCAGTGCGTCCAATCCGTGGTACATTTCTAGGCCATCGCACAAGCGCTTGTCGCCATGGGCGCGGGGATGGAGCTTCCTGTGGATAATCAAAGCCGCCTGGCTGTAGGCTCGATTGGGATGGGATTCTCTGTCCTCTTATGCATAACAGCTTCTGTCCGCCTCTCCAGGTTTTGTCTGGCGTATGAATGGCGTTTCCGTGAGATTGTGAGGCAAGTGGAAAGAAGGAAGGGCAATCGACGCAACAGGGGTGGGGGAAACTCAAGAACCGTGTACAATCTTTCACGCACAGCGACTCATTTGGACGCAAGCGCTTGGCAATTCATCTTGTCCTCGTTGCAGGAACGTGGTTCGTCATTCCGCTCTACGCGCTCCTCCTTCACGCCCGCCCCCCCCACCCCTCCACCCTCTCCTCTCTCCTCTCCTCCTTTCACTTCCTCTTCTCCTCCTCCTTGCCCTCCTCCTCCTTCCCCTCCCTCTCGCTCTTTGAGCCGGCACCCTCTTCCTCTCCTACTTTCTGCATGGGCCTGCTGGCCCTCATCCGTTTCCAACTTCTGTGCACATTGGCCAGCCTGGGCTTGGTCCTCAGCGATTGGCGCATCGACGTGTACGAAGCCCCCTTGCACCGCGCCCGTCGCGTGTGGATGTATGAGCTGCGAGACGCCGTGACGGCCGGCTTGTTATGCTTGGCCTTCGTCTTGAACTTGGCGGGGATGGGCTTCTGCCTGGAGTGTCTTCATCTTTCTGAGGCCTTGAAGCCA
>NW_005803209.1:5152-7983 GCF_000240725.1 Microchloropsis gaditana
GAGCGCCTTGGGGGTCCCCGTGAGCATGGGGCTGATTGTGTACCGTCGGCGGGCCGCAGAGCCGCCTGTTTTGGGCCCCGGCGTCTGCTTCGACGGGGTCGAGAACACGGAGAGGAGGTTGGTGGCTCGGCTGGTTGGGCCCGGGATGCTGGAGCTGCCGGAGGGAGGGGTGCTCTCTGGCGGAGGCGGAGTCAACGCCGCCGGACCTGGGGGAAGAGGGGGCGGCATCCTGGCGGCAGCGGTCTGGATGCTGCCCTTTATGGTGAGGGACTTCATTTTGCTCGTTAGGTCCTCCCCCATGGTCGGCGGGGGCTGGACGGGTGAGAGGGACGATGCAGCACGAGGTTCATGTGGAGCAGTTGTCGGGTCGTGGCATGGACTGCCCTGCGTGCCGCGCGTCGTGTCTTCATCTTTCTGAGGCCTTGAAGCCAGCGATGGATTTTCTTGCCCCGTTGGCTCATTTTTTTCTGCGGCTGGGTCCTCTGATACCCTCTTCTTTTGGGTGGATGCCGGCGGTGACGGAGCCAAAATTTCACCCAGAGTACCGCGCAACAGTCCCGATATCATATTACCTCTCGTCAATCAGCCAGACCCTCCCCTGTCAAGAACATTTTGTGTTCGAACGGTGCGTACGTGAGTGAAAGCTCAACCAAATATAGCATGACGTAGTGAGTGCCCGTAGTGGTGGGACGAAGACGAATTCCTTCGGGCAAAATATTTATTGACGCGCCCCACGTCAACGCTTTTGTGCCCGATATTTTTCACTTCGGTCTCGACTACGCAGTCTGCACACTTGACTAAGAGTGAACGATTTGCAAGCTACCCTTTACGCGACGCCGTGCATGGTTTGAGCGTGCAGGGAGGCTGATAAATGAGCTTGAGTCCCTCAAGACTTCGAGGAAAAGAAAAGGTCATGCAAACTCTTTAAAAGTGATCGAAAGAAGACGAGATGGCATAAGCTTCACGTCAACTCCTTCCACAACGAAGGCCCTCGAAGAGACGTGCCTATAATTATATCAAGTCTCCGAATACAGCAAGTCTCGCTGTCGTCGCTCAAAACGAGAAGCGAGTGGGAGAGGGAACTTGCCAGTCTGCTAAAATGGAGCGGACATGCCCGACGTACGTTGAAACGAGCGGCCGTGTACTCCAATATCGACTGTACACGGTATACTATGGGCGAATGTGTTGTTGAAAGGGTGATGATATCCAATCAACCCTCCGCGGATTACTGCATGGAGTCGAACCCCTACACACCGTAGCTACTTCTGGTACTAGGAGTATTACAGTGATTTCCTTTCCCCGCCGCCGCTTCGGTTCACGATTCTTGTCTTAAATCAAAATTTGGACCAACTCAAGTCATGCCAATGCCAAATCATCCGGAGCCAGACGCGGTAAAGACGACATGAATACAACAACGCCCGACAGCGGGGATACCCTTCCCACGAATATCGCGGAATTGCCTTGGACTCGCTTCTTTCGAACGCGGTTTTGTTAGTCTACTAGTCGTGATGGACTCACGCATTGGGTCGAAGCAGCCCCCACGACGGGACAAACTGCAGCTTCAGCAACTGAAATCATCGATGGGATAATAATCTGCAGGCATGGGTGTCCCCAAGAAATCTTGTCGGACACTCCCGACCCTAAAGGAGAAGGGGGGAAGGGTTCGTCGAGGGAACAAAAGCGCACCGAGGCCATCCTGCACTCCCCTTTTCTTTCCGGGCTTTTAAGATCCTTTGACAGGGATCGAGCAACGAAGGCAGCTGGCAGTCTACCGTCGACGGCGACTTCTATCTTAAAAACCAAATTCACGGCCTACGCTTTAGACCCGTTTCCACTTAGCTCTGACTTTTTTCTTTCATTTCTCCCCTCCATGAGGGATGTCCTACAATGTGAAAACAAAGCACTTTTCGGGGCGCCAGAGCCTCTCTCTGACCGGCCCGCATCACACAGGCCCTTGCACTCGGTGCGGGCCCTCCCGCCTGCCATCGACTAGTCCAGTTCTTACCCTAATCGTTCCTCTTGGTCCCTTGGTACCCCAACGTTGTCAGTTTCAGGTAGCATTCGTTCAAGTCCTTCAGAAAGGCGTTGTTATTCCCGGCATATTTCCCCACAAAGGTCTTGAGTTGCGGGTCCGCCAAGGCCTTGTCCACAGAGCCCAAACCGACCGTCTGCCCCTTGGCAATCTGGGCCAAATAACTGGCATCAAACTTCCTATTTCCGAGCTGAGCACCGTAAATATCGCTTTGCTTCCCAAAGGTGTTGGGGATGAAGGCTTCGATTTCACCGTCGTCGTCGATGTCGGCGTCCACCTCGCCCGCGGTCTTTCCCGCGTCTTTTGTCGCCAAATACACGGCCCCCATCGCGCCGTACAGGAGAACAGCCTCCCTGCAAGACGGTGGGCAAGCCCGGCATAGGGAGTGAGGGAGGGAGAAAGGGAGGGAGGGACGGTGGAGACAAGACCAGGACCGGCACCCTCGTGGATCCTCCCTGCCTCACTAGAAGGGCATATCCCCCTACAACCTAGAATCGAGCAGCATCACCCTCCCCGCCCACCCCACCTGGCCCCGAAGCCAGCCTTGGTGAAGGTCTGGAGAAGGCCGTCGCCGCTCATGCTGTTCCACGCATACCCGGAGGCGCCCACGTTGTTCTTGTTGGGGGCGCCCGAGTCGGTCCTGAGGGAGGGCAAAGGCATCCCAGGTGGCAAGGAGCGTGATGGACAGGAAAGAAGCCGGGATAAAGAAAAGATTCTCCGTCCGATCCACTGCTCCCGCCCTCCCCCCCGGAGGGAGGGAGGGAAGGAAAGAGGGTGGGTAGTAGGTCAACCACCACAT
>NW_005803209.1:8057-10586 GCF_000240725.1 Microchloropsis gaditana
GAGGGAGGGAAGAGCGTAAGGAGGCGGGGATTCCGGCGCTTTCCCGTACGTTGGCTGCCGGTGCCCATCCCCCTTCCTCGCCCTCGCCCTCCTCCTCGCCCTCGCCCTCCTCCCCGACCTTCTCCCCCGGCCTTCCGGAGTCAGGAAACCGCCCCTCCTCCACCCCATGCCACTTCACCCTCCCTTCCTCCCCAATCTCTTCTCCTGCCAGCGTCTCCCCTTCCACCAGTCCCTGCGCAGGACGGTGCAGCCTTTCTTGACTCCCATGGGGGGGTGCCTGCCTGGGCCCTTCACCCCCCCCAAGGGAAAGAGGCAAGGATGAACGAGGTAAAAGAGTCGGTCGGTCGGGGCCCTCGGATAGCCAGTCGCTCTCCCCCGGGCGGGCAGACGCCACGCCCCCCTCCGCGGTCCAGCCCATCGTCCCTTTGGTCTCGCTGCGCAGGAAAGGGGGTTGCGTGCAATCCTTTTCTTTTCCGGCCGATGCCGCGCCGTTTTCCATACTGGACGGCCCTGCGTCGAACAGTGTTTGCACAGGCGGCGTCGTTTCTGGGTCTTCCATCCCTCTGTCATCTTCCTCTTGGTCATCCGCAATGGCCTCGGCTCGAGCATCGTGGGCGGGCGGGGCGGGGGAGGGGGAAGGAAACACAAGAGGAAGGGCCAGGCCAAGATCGACCGTCGCGACTCCATATCTGGCATGAATGTATGGTTTGTGGAAGGAGGAGTACAGAAAAATGTCATGCAAAGAAAAGGACGGTCTATAGACCCACCGACGGGCACGGTCCAGCGCAGGGAGTCTTGAGTGGGGGCTTTGGAGGTGAAAGGGCACAAGGATGGCATTCTTCCAACTAAAAACTTGAACGGAGGCTTTCACACAGCACCCAATCAAACATGTGCATTTCCAACGGAGCAGTTGGCGGACGTGGTCGGTCATACCTGTGCTCCCAATCCAGCTTCCATCCCAGACTAGCGCCTGAGACGGAGGAAGAGGTAGAAGCCGAGGGAGAGGAGAGTCTTGAGGTCGTCTGGTCCAGGCTGTTGCTACTATTGCTGTTTTGGATCGTTAGCTCGCGCGTTGAGCTGGTTTCGGTGTCATTTCCGATTCGGTCCTCGTACTTCCCAGAGGAGGAGGTGGTGGTACTGGAGGGCAGCATTATAAGAAAGGACTCAAATTCTCCTGGCTGGCACGAGCCCCATTATTTTAAGGCATCTTTTCCGTTCACCCCAGGACGCTTTCGTCCTGTGATTTATGCGTCCAGGAGGTTGTTAAAAACACGGACTTCGGGTGAGTGAGTGGTATGGTGCAATTTGAGCGGTAATGGCGAGGCAGAGAAAGCGACAGCGGCGTCGAGCTTCCGGCGGAGCAACAGGAACACTGAGGGAACGCACGACCGGAAACACCATTCTTTTTGTTCAAATGGTGCGAGGGACGATATGAAAGCTTGAGAAAGATAAGACTGTGGGGTGTGTGTGTATCTGACGGTACTTGGGGCTTTGAGACAAATTTCTCATGCTTTCAAAGTTTGTGTCAATAACCTCCTACACTGCCAGCGCGACGAGCACTGGAACGTCAATGGGAGCACGTACAGCGATATATTTACCACCGTGTGTAACGCCGTGAGGGAATCATTTGTCGGGAAAAGCCTGTCATGAATGCGATTGCCGAATTCAAGGAAACTTTGGTTTTAGGCGACGTACATCTGCGGCTTGTTGAGTTTTCAGGCACTGCCTCATTACATTAAGGACAAAACAAACGAGCAGAGTTCCCTTTCCCTTTGTTAGGTCGCAAATGGCGAAAGAACCCATGATACGAGACAATCAGGAAAGCACCCAACACTGTATCCCGGCGTCGCTGCGTTGCTGCGTTCGACACAGGAAGGGTGTTTTACCTTCGGCATCCGCTATTCTCCACGCGAGAGTCGAGATGCCATGATCTCGCCTAAACGTTACGCGTCATATTTCCCCGGGACCATAGCCTCCCCGCAGCATTGCCAACCCCCCTCTTCCCTCCCTCCTCCGCCCCTCTTCCTCCTCCCCTGCCTCCCCCCTCCCTTCCTCAAGAGAACAAGGTTCTCCGTTCCCCTCCGTCGGGGGCACGCAGACGCACAACCAGGGCGGTGATGTTGTCCCGCGAGCCCCGTCGCATGCTCTCCTTTACAATGTCGTCCGCCAACTCCACCAAGTACGTCGGCTGTGGACCGGACGGAGAATGAAGCCGAAAAAAACCGAAGGGGTGAGGCCATACACCGGCAAACCGCCGGATGTTGTCCGATTTACAGGTAGGCGCCATTGTTCACTTTCCTCAACAATCCATCCTTTGTCAGTGTACACGCACGTCTCTCCCCCCTTTTACCCTCCTCCTCGGGCCTTACCTTCCTCGTTCCCTCCCTCGCCATCGTCCCGTGCTCGTCCACGTAGGCGGCCATCGCCTCGTTGCTGAACACGTCCCACACCCCGTCGCACGCGATGACGAGGAACTCATCCAGCGCACTACGGGGGTGGATGTGCACGTCGGGGAGGGGGATGATCTGG
>NW_005803209.1:12901-14137 GCF_000240725.1 Microchloropsis gaditana
CCTCGCGCTGGCAGCACTTCCTCGTCCTCGAGGCGGTCCCAGGCCTGCCCTCCGGGGAAGGAAAGCGCAGGAGTGAGAGGAGGGTGGGAAGGAGGGCGAGTCATGCCGTCTTCACCCCCATGCTGCCTCCCTCGGGTCTTCTCTGCCTCCCTCCCAGAGCCCGAGTAAGGTCTACCTCCCACCTCCATTTGCCCTTCCAAGTCCCACATTGACACCCATTCCTCCCCGAAAAAGCCCAGCAGACCACACGCAGAAACCGGCCAGGGCGACAGAGAGGGGGAAACGGAGAAAGGGAAGGAGGGGGGGATGAGGTACTTTACCGATGCCATGTCCTTGAAAGACATTCGTTGAGCGGGGTCGGCGTGCCAGGCGCGTTCCATCAGCTCCAGGACCGCAGGGGGTTGGGCCTCGACCTGGCCAAGGGAGGGAGGGAGGGAGGGAGGGAGGGGAGATGAGATGGGCTGGGACAGAGAGGTCACCGGATCTGTGATGATCGCACGAGCGAGTGATTTCGAAAGGACATGGGAAGGAAGGAGGGAGGGAAGGAGGGAGGGCGGGGCCCGACCTCGGCAAGGGGGGGACGCAAGCCTTCTGCTTGTTGAAAGGCCGCGGAGCGAGGGTTGAGTGTGGCAAAGGGGTACTTGCGGGTGAAAAGCTCCCACAGAAGAATGCCTACAACACGGAAAGGAAGGGGGGAGAGAGGGGGAGGGAAGGCGACCTTGTGAGCCAGTGGGAATTGGAGAGGAGAGAAGAAGGAAGCGGGGTAGGAGCAGGAACGCCTTGGCTGCATCGGGGAGCCGGTGGGAATGAAAGGGAGGGAAGGAAGGAAGGAGAAAGAGGGGGAGTGGACGATACCGTAGGAGTAGCAGTCTGCCTTTTCGGTGTATTGCTGGCCTCGAAAGACCTCTGGCGCCAGGTAGTACGCATTCCCCGTGCATTGCGTCATGAAGCTGGGAGGGAGGGGAATAAGACGGGAGAAGGGGGGGGGAGCGTGAAGATGAGGGAACGAGAGGGAGAGAGACAGAAAGAGAAATTGGTGTGGAATAGTATGGGAGGGCGAGTTGAAACAGAAAGGAGAGAGGGAGGGAGGGAGGGAGGGAAGGAGGGAGAAAAAAGGCGAGGGACGTACCGCTCCACGGATCGGGAAAGGCCGAAATCGCTCAGCTTGGCAACGGGCTCACTGCGGCCCTCTTCCACGATCTGCCAAGAGACCATTGCAAGGGAGGGAGGGAGGGA
>NW_005803208.1:0-2450 GCF_000240725.1 Microchloropsis gaditana
GCGAGGCAGGAAGTCGCGACCCACTGGTGGAGAGAAGCGAGAAGTGCGACACAGGGTATGAGTAATCCGACCATGGCACGGCCAGGCCCTAGACCCTCCCTTCGATCTTGTCCCTCATGGCCCCTCCCATCCTGGTGCTCCCCGCCCTCCCTCTCACCGATATGCTCCAGGACGGAGCTCTTCCCCGAGGACTGGCTCCCAATGACCACAATCTGGGGAAGGTCCAGGGGATGCTTCCCGATGGCGGCGAAGACATCTTGGAGCTTGTTTACGATTGGAATGAGCTGCTGCATGCCTCGGTCGTGAAGGGAGGACGTGATGTTGGCCGCGGAGACAGAGGAGGTTGAAGGCGGGGCGGCAGCTCCTCCTGCGGCCATATTGCTGTGTTGTTTAGGCTGGAAACGTTTGCCGCTGCTGCTGTTGCTGCCAGTGCTGCCGCTAGTACTGTTGCTGATGCTAGTGCTATCAGCCTTCGGGGGCTTGGCTAGACGGGGGGAGGGCCCTGCTTCGGTGGCGCCCGCTAGAAATAGTATTTTAAAGTGGAAAGCTGTGTAAGGCCTGTGATCAAACCCGACCGGCACACTGCGTGCTTTAATCGCACGAGACAAACATAGAGGGCAGTTTATGCGGGGTATAGTGGAAAAAAGAAAAGGGAGGGAGGAGCGAACGCGAGCGAACAAACACTTGCCAGGAACCATTTCCCGGGCACTCGCGCTTCACAACCATCTCGTACTATACAGGAACCAATTTCGATGTGATGGTGTATGATGACTGCGCGGAACAGTGCGTGGAGAGATGACAGAAAATAGGGCGGGAACGTGACCTCTCCAAGAGAGTCGATGAGGTCCACTGGGTTAAAAAACCCACACACTGAATAAACTTACGTCCAAGTCCACGGCTTAAATCAAGTGACGCCACGGCTGCTGTGCTTTGTAGTGCCACTGTTGTGATACTTATGCGAGTAAGAGTGCAGGTAAAGGTAAGTCTTCCGATTGTGCGGCGATGTTGAAATGGAGAAGCGTCTCGATGGGCCTGAGGAGGAAGACGGAGGGGAACTGGTTGCTTCAATAATAGAGGCACTGACGCCAGGAGGCTCTCGAATATGCTCTCGAAACCACGATTCAAGTGTGCCGTGGGTAGATGTGCTAAGGCGAGGCTTCGACAAGGTTTTTTCTCCTCTGGAAAGCAGCCTGCAGCTGTCTAGGTGACCTCCCGCCCAGTCCAGCCCAGCCTCAGGAGTTACCGAGTTGGAACTAGAATTTCCTTCAAATCGGCTTGGCGCCCCAATTGTCGGTCTTCAGTGAGCTAATTTTGTCCTCTCAATCAAACAGGTGGCTTTCGCTGTACTTATGTCCGCGCACGCTCCCCACGGACCCCCTCGTCAACGCAATACGCTCCTTCTGCAATCCATTGCAGTCCTGATACTAGCACGTACGCTATATGCCTTTGTTTCGCCCACTGTACCATCGCGCAGATCCGTCGAGAGTCTAGTCGCACACAGAGTTGTCCCAGTGCTCCTTGCCCGAGTGGGCGGTGGCTTTGGGTTTGGGAAAAAGAAAACATTGGCATCCGAGGTGGACGACCTGAAGTACTTTGAAGGCACCATTTATTCCCCTTATCCTGGACGTCGCCCTCTCCCTCCTTTCGAAAGCACACCTTGTGCTTGCGGCTCGGACAAATCCTACGGCCAGTGTTGCTTCCCCTTGCACAAGGGAGAGGACAGGGCCAGCACTCCGGAGGCACTCCTGCGCTCGCGCTATTCTGCCTACGTTCACGGCTTTCCCAGATATCTGCTGGCCACGACACATCCCTCGTCCGCTCCCATGCGACCTAAGCGACTGAAGGCTTATTTGGAACTTTTGGAGATTGCCTGCTCGGAAGAGAATTTGAAGCAACTCCAAATAGGGGTGCAGGAGGCCGGGGCGACGGAAGAGGAGGCTTTCATAACTTTTAGGGTGAAAAGACACGTGTGGATGAGCGAACGGAGCAAATTTTTGAGAGGCGAGGACGGAGGCTGGTTATTTTTGGACGAACAAGTCTAAGCGTCAGGATGTACAGTCACCCAATCAAATATCTGCCGCACGCCCCCCGCCCGTGGGGACTGACAATGCTGAAGAGGCTAGGAAAAGCAGGAGAAGACGAAATTTTGAGATTTCCTGAGATGTAAGCACACAAAAAGCAAAGTCGATCGGGCCTGTACTTGCCCCCCCGTATCGCTTTATCAGTTCTGTGGCACCCCACCGTGTCCCACCGCGACCCCTTTAATGCCCCCTCGCCACGTCACTCCTGAGGCAACACACCGCCCTTGCAAGATCCACCCCAGTCCACCCCAGTCCACCTCCTGCTCCACTCGTCCGCCTCACCATGAGCCTCTCACCCCCAAGACCTGTCGGCAGCCTCGGCGTGTGGCGGCTATCCTGCCCCACCACCCTGCCCGAACCCCCTCCTCC
>NW_005803208.1:3907-6472 GCF_000240725.1 Microchloropsis gaditana
TGTAAGGGGGAATTGAGTACACCGTGAGAGCGGAGGTGGCTCGTCCTGAAAGTGCTGACATGCGATAGACAACACCCAGCTCTTTCTGACAAACCATCAGTTATCTTTCTAAATTACCACAGTGAATTCAAAGAAGCGATCGCTCCAAAACGTAATCTTCTGTTGGCATTGATGATTCAATCCATGTGAACGCGTCTCAGATAACGAGAACGTATTGCGGAGGCGCTGTGATAAAATATCTGCCTGTCCACACACCTACAAACGCGCACTCTCCTCCTTACCTGTCCTGGCCACATCTATTTCAACCTGGAGCTATGCCACAAATATGCAGTGGTCCCTTTGTTCCCTGCACTGTAAGATGTGAGAATTTTACCCGTGTGAGCCGTGATTCCGATTTTCTTCCCTGTTTCACCCAAGCGAGAGGACGTCGCGGGCGCTCGCCGTGCTCGCCCTCCAATTCGAGCCAACAGGCCTCGATCTGCCCACCCCGTCAGCCTGCCAGCTTTAGCTTCAGCCGTAACTTACGCGCACAATCCGCCGGCGAAGAGGTAACTTTATCTCTCCCCTTGCATTACAGGAAGCATTCCATGTGCCGCAGCGGTTTGTGGTTTATTGCGCTGGCCTTTCTGGCTTCTATTGCCACGTCTACAGCCTTCCTGGTACCTTTTCCGGAAAGACCTTTGCCATGCACACGATGCCACGCTACTGCCATTTCAACATCGGGCCAGGTCAATCGGTGCAGTGTCTTAAGATTCTGGACACAAGCAGCAGTGCTTCCTGCTCTCGTGCTTTTATCTCCCGACCTAAGGAGTGAAGGGCGAGCCCTCGCCCAAGCCGCCTCCCCCGTCGAGGAGGCCCTCTCCCGCGTCTTGATTGTCCGAGACTCAACGGAGCAGCTGGTAGGTAATGAGAAAAGAAAACACGATGAGCTCGCCAGTCAGTTAGCTAACGATTCTCATGTAACTCAATCCTCACCATGCTTATCTCTCACCATATTCCTGATTTCCTCGATCGCCTCTCACGTCAGTTGCCCTTTCTCTTCCATACCATTGCTCTAGGAGGAGGAGCTTACCAGCGGAGACACTTATCCAGACGTCAAAGCTCTGGTCAACTCCCTTATCAGGAACTACAAATTGAAAAGCAGCATGGAAAGTGCACTTGCCCTCCTGCCCTCTGGCTCGACAGAGGAGGGTCGGAAATTCGCCAAGTCTGCCTACGAAAATCTGACCATTATCCTCGAATACTTCCCCGAGGACGTTGCAGGGCCCATAGCAAACAAGACACTCAAGCCCGACCAGCTGTCTTTCACCATTAAGGCCCTGCAGGCGACGCGGAAGGAGCTAGATTCTCTGCTTGGGTTGTTCCCGACAGAGCTCCGGGGGCGGCTCGCGGAAAACGTCGCCAACACGTGAAGTGGGTTAAGGGATAGTGCGAGGGATCATAAAACATAGCAGACAAGGCGCCAGGAACGAGCGGGATCGATCACCTTTTCAATTCCTTTCACTCCTGCCTCACTCACGCGATCCCAGGTCACGCGATCCCAGGACAAAGTAGCGGCCTGCGCCCTGCGTAAGCCCTCGTAATTACACGATACCTCGTAATGCAGATCTGACTTTTCCCTCTTAGCTGCCACACTATCAGTCTGAGTGAGCCTGGCCGAGACCATAAAATCTCTCTTGACCGCCCACCGGGCATCGCATGGATCATGCCGTCGACCTCTCTTCCGTCCCTCTCCCCCCCTCTCCTCACGGGCGCTTGCTCTGCCCATCCCAGTCGGAGCAACTCTCAGCTTCGATCATATTCACACGCGTGCAAAGACACATGAACAAATGCCGCATTGTCCGAATAGAGGGCTCGCACTCACGCTTTGACTGCACCTTATCCGGGCCTCGGCCAGGTAATCCTTCTCTTTCAATCCCCTTCCTCCTTCCCACACGTGTCGATATTTCCGGACGCCCAAGCCTCTTTCTGCAAGAAAGTTATCTCTCGCCTATGGATCTCTCCCTGTACACCCGTCCCCGCAACTATTCCTTCGTGCCAGCCCCCGACATCTGCACAACTCATCCCCCAACCGAGCTTCTCGAGCCCCGCACACCCCTCCGCAGCCACGCCCGCCGACTTTCATCCTCTAACACCACTTTCCTGCCCCAAAAAAGGGCGCGAACACACGGCAGGCGCATTCAGCACCGGCTTAGAGTTTGAAGGTGTTGAAATCCCGCACCTCATTCACAATCTCCAGTGCCTTTTGCAATAAGAGCTTCATCTCTTGAGCGTTCTTCCGCCGCATCGCCACGTCCGCCGTCTCCCGCATGCTCTCCCCGATCAGGTCGTCTCGGTACAGATTGGAGACCAGCTCGTTCTGCAGGTTGTCCTTGGCGTGGTTGACCAGGAAGTACATTATAGTCTTGGGCACCATGTCCATGAAGTTCTTCCGCACCACGTCGAAATAGCTCGCGGTCAACGCCTTTATGATCTCCGTCTCGATCTTCTCCCGGTCGTTCGGGCCGTCCCCGTACCGCATCACTTCCGGCACCTGCGGCAGCTTCACCACCGCCTCCCTCCCGC
>NW_005803208.1:6491-10401 GCF_000240725.1 Microchloropsis gaditana
TCCCGGCTAGGGGCCCCCGGACAGGTACGTACACATTCCTCCCTCCCACGCCGCTCTCCCCTCCTTCCTCCCTCTCCACGCGCTCCAGCCTCACCATCTGAGAGCCCACAAACTCCTCCCCCATCTCCATCGCCACCGACACCGCAAGCATCTCGGCCCTCGGATTTCCAACACTGCCGCCCGCTCTCGCTCCTTCCTTCCCACTCGGTCCCTGTCCCTCCGTCCGAGCGCCCGCCGCCTTAAGAAAGACCGCCTGCGCCTCGGCCCTCGTCTCGGTCACGGCCTTCACCCGGACACGCAGCTTCCCGGCGAACGCTTCTCGGAGGAAGCCCTCGTGCAGGATGGCCACTTCGTTCTTGTCGCGGCCCGACTGCCAATACCCGGAAGTACGGGGGGGATCGGTGTACGCCTCGAAGGCAAAGGGGCCCATGAGGACGGCTTTGCTGAGGGAGAAGGGTTTCCGCTGGCTGGCGGCGGCGGTCTGAGGGGGAGGGGGTGAGACTGAGGAGGGAGGTGCCCGCGCGGAAGGCGACTCCTCTTCTCGTGGCTCGCGTCGGTGAGTCGCACTGTCCGCAACCTGCCATGTATCTTGCTGTAGCCGCGGGGAATGCTCTCGGAGGAAGTTTCCATCTTTCTGGAAGGGGGGGCCAAAATCCAAGGGGCTTCGTCCCCCCGGGGACCCTACTCCTGGACGAGACGCCTCGCGAGGACCATGCGGGGCAATCGACATACAGGTCCTGCTTTTCGGGCTGATACTGGCTCCACTGTCCCAGAAAACAGGACCGAGCCGCCGTTTGTGCCAGCGCGAGTGCCACGACGACGGCCGAGATGCTAGTGATGGAGCGAAGGCCAGGCGGCCCCAGCCGACCGCACCGGAGCCTACCGCCGCTAGCAAGAGCACCCACAGTAACAAACGGGGGGAATGCATTTGCCTCGTCCTTTGCATTCTTTTCAACAAAAGTTGGGCTCTAGATTCACCTTGTGCTATTGAAGCATACTGGCAGTGAAGGCCTAGCGAGAATCCGCGCTGATTCGAAGAGGCTTGCGTGTGTGACGAGTATTCTAAAACACAAGGACAAACGTGGACAGAGCAGTTAGTGATTCCCTGTCGTCAAACATGAGCATTAAAATGTTGCAAATATTCGGCAGCGTGGGATGGGGACCCTTTGTTCTGGAAGTGTCGGTTGCAAGTAAATGAAAAAAAGGAGGAAGGAGGTAACCGTCACGTGCGTCTACTGTCACGAATCCAGAAATAATCAATGCAAGGGTCGGGTTTCACGATCGAAGCCCCATTCATGGCGACGGTCCCCACCCTGGAAAGCAGAGCCAAGCCGGCGTGGACGTGTCAATGCCTGTAGGCGACATCGCCGGCAGAGGCCCATCTGCGAGTTTTCGAGCTTTTTAATGGCCAAGTGCCTGATGGCAAGCCCGTGACTAGGCAGAGGTGACCCTGTCGCCTCCAAGGGAGCACGTGGGCTTGTGCATCACGTCCAGGGTGCCGTAGACAGCGGATTTGTGAGGATCTCATCGGGATAACGACAGAGAGAGAGCTGGGACATGACTTATGAACTGGCTTCTGGGGTTTAGGCTCGACCTCGTGACTAGTGACTGCTGACGCTGCCGCGCCGGCGTCGGAATACACATCCGGGTATCGTAGAACACCGCGAGCCTACATGGTCAGACGTTCATACCCCGGTTGAGGAGCGGCGCATATGAAGAGCATGCTTCTATGTGATTGAGTTATAATCTCAAGATATGCCTTTCGGCATTGATGACGGCGTTCAGAAAACATCTTGCTTTCACGCCACTTTTCAAGGGAAAGTACCCTTTCGTCATCTTGACAGCCTTTCCCACCTCTCGAGAGGATGCGACAAATTACACAGCAACCGCCGGTACCCTCCTTTTGCAGTTCATTATGGATATAGACTTCATCAGAGTCTTGTGGGAAGAATAAATAGTGGGGAAGACGGCTACACCACATCGACAGCAACCACTCGTAAACCTATCTCAAGTGTTTACCTGTATATCGACGCGTTCTGCAAGCTTCTGTGTTCAGTTTAAAAAAGGGGCCTTGCGATTCGAAACCTTATTTCTCTTGTGGTTTCTTTTGTCCCGGTGACTCTTTGCAAGGGTCACAATTAAAAAAAAATATTCTTCTTTGGTCATACAACCGGTCATGCCTCAGTGTATTTTGTCCTTTATACACGCGTCCCACGAGTGTCGTGCGCTCGTTGACACTCCTCATTCTTCTTTAATTGCAGGCCCTTTGCCTTCCAATCCAATCTCTGCACGTGTCCCTCTCGCTTTGCTTTTGCCCCTTCACACCTCTTCAAATTTCCTCCTCACATTTCCAAGCCAGGAATTTCCAGCTCTTCAATGCGCCAATCTTCATGACTCCCATCTGGCAAATACCGGCGGATGATGATCGGAATTTTGCGGGCACGCAACTCCATCATGGCTATCTTCAATGGATCCGTCTCGGTACCCGGCTTGACCATGATGGGAGCGTTCATACTGATCTGCAATGCCCGTGTTCCCAAGATCCGAGCACGTTCATATTTGGTCAAAAAGCGCGTGGTAATCTTGACCTTGTTCGCTTTAGTAGAATCTGCAGCGTCGTGCGGTAAGATGGCAATAGGCTCCTTCTCATCACGGTCAGGAAGCCCCTCTTGCTCCTCTTCCTCCTCCTGCGCTGCCTCCTCCTCTAATAGATCCTCCTCTTCCTCGTCCATCAAATTGTCGTAGAGTGCATCGGCCTCATTGTCACTCATGGTCTTCCTTATGCGTGAGCGGTCTTTGACCCTGCAGGTGTGTGGTGGCGTTGCGTTTTGAGAAAGATGCGTACCGCGGGTTCTCGCCGCGCCTCCCTCGACCTCTCCCACCCGCCCACATCCCTCTCCCTTCAACCTCCCCACTACGCCAGCGCACCGCCCATCCGGCAATGCATGCATAGGCCTGCATCCACATTCCCAATATGTGCACTGGAATGAGTGCATGATTATTTTTTGATGTCCATGTTTGGGCTCGTCGAACCCCGTTGGCGGTCCAATTGACAGGGGGTCGGCGCGACGCTTCGCATCCCCTTGGTGCCGCCTGCGTTTCCTTTCAATTCTCTGATGAAATTAAAATTCTACCCATTCTCCTTCATCAGAGCCCCATGGGTGATGCATCGGAGCCTTTGGTTGAAACATCCTCAATATCTCGAGCGGAAATCGGTCCACATCGACCAAGCTTTGTGTCTACTCTCCAAGTTACTCGTACCGCTCGAAATGGGCTGCTTAGCCCTAGGCAGCGAGCCCTGGAGCAAGCAAGCGAGGACACAGATCTGCTGGACATGTCATCACTATCCCTGAACACAGTCTCCCCCCTCAGGGACGTGCACTTGGATCTCCCCTTCATTCTTGCCTGCGAAAAAATCTACAAGCAGTCAGTGGCCAAGGGCTGCCCATGCAGTGTGGGGAGGGCCCTGAGCATGAAGGACAGGGACGCAAGCAACGAGCAAGACGCTAATCTCACCTACGGGGAGGTGCAATTCAGGTCCATGGCATTCATCTTAGAGCAAATCCGGCAGAAATATGGCAAGCCTGGGCGCCGTGATCGAGGAGAGGGCGGGGACAAGGAAGGCGAGGAGAGGAAGGAAAGAAAAGAAGGGGAGGAATGCGGAGGAGTGATGCAAACACCGGGAGGGGGAGTGTTTTACGACATTGGATCTGGGACAGGCAAGCCCTGCTTTGCGGCGGCTGCCCTTTTCCCTTTCAAAAAGGTTGTGGGCATCGAAGTCTTGGGGAGTCTGGTGGAGGCCGCGCAGGAGACGCGAAGGGAGTGGGAGGAGCGGGCAGTCCCTGCCTTGGCTACCGTCCGCGGACACGTCGACAACAAAGAGGGAGAGGCTGCCGTCCGCGGACACGTC
>NW_005803208.1:13783-14112 GCF_000240725.1 Microchloropsis gaditana
ACCGCCCGGTCCATGTCGTTGTAGAGCATGTACGTCCGGTTCGCTTGGGTCGCCAAGGCCGCGTAGAAGTCCAGACCCGGTGTGGGGGAGCGGGAGGCGGCCGTCCCGGTGCCGCTTCTCCCTTCTCCGGTCTCTGCCTGCGGCCCCTCCTCCGACCATCGCGCCTCCCGCGATCCCTCCTGCTCCCGCGATTCCTGCGGCGAGGCCTGAGCCGTTGCCAGGAAAGGCGACACTTCCGTCTTCCCGCCCTCCTTCCCGCCCTCCCTCTTGTCAAGCTCGTGCACCGCCCAGGGGTCCTGCAACAGCTTCATGTCTGTGATCAGGTCCCT
>NW_005803207.1:0-612 GCF_000240725.1 Microchloropsis gaditana
AGGGAGGGCAGGAGGGAGGGCGGGAAGGAGGGAAAATCGAGCCAAGTTTTCAGGAGCATCTCTTCGCCTTAACGGACGCGATGGGTCCTTATATGTCCAGCACCGTCCTCGACCTCCTGGGGGGGTTACCGATGGAAACGGAGTACATGTTCTTGCGGCCGCTGAAGAGGGCGGAGGCGCTGGGAGTGGAGGTGCCGTACTTGGAGGGGGTGGCTTTGGCCGTGGAAGGAATACGAAAATCGCGGGGTTTGTGAGCCGCATAGGGAGGGGGAGGGGGAAGAGTAGCCTGGAATACAGTACGGGCGCCAGATATCGAAGGGGGAAAGATGTGGGGCGTCACTCTGTAACATATGGGCAAAGCAAGCGAGGTAGAAAAAGACCGACGCTGGGAAGCGCCCCCCCGATCGGAATTGGGACGGTGAGCATTCCCTTTTTGCGGCACTATCAATCCTATCGCTTAATTCTCCTCTTCGGTGACTCAACACGCAATCGCATTTCCTCGGTGCGTAAAGCAGTTACCCTCCCTCCCTCCCTCCCTCCCTTCCTTTCTAAAACGTGCACAAGGAGCTTCGCGGCTCACATCCGGGATACACGACCAAGCTCCCATCCCCC
>NW_005803207.1:2773-8516 GCF_000240725.1 Microchloropsis gaditana
TGGGCGGACCGATGGAGAGCGGCCACCATGGGGAAGAGGAAATGAGCCCGGGCATGGAGATGGAATGGTTGCAGACGCTGGACGCAAAGGACCTGAAAATTGACTGGGAGGAAGCCCATAATTGTTTGGAAGTGCTGGCTCGAGAGGCGAAGAAAGCAGCCGCGCTCCCCGACCGGGGGGAAGGCTGGGGGGGTAGCATCTACTTGCCTCAATTCCTGGCCCTGCCCCCCGCCCTTCTCTCTCAGTTGGGGGGAAGGCCGACGTGCGTGCCGCACACGCCGGCTCCCTGCGCGGAAGTGGAACCAGGGGTGCAAATGATCAGTCCCTCCGGCGTCGAGGACATAGGAGTCGTCGAGCAGGCATCTCTTTATCCCCCAGGTGCCCCCCTGGCCGCGATACCTGGTAGGCGGGGAAAAAGAGGACTGGGGGCACGCTCAGACCCGGGCCCCGTGCAACGTCTGGGTGGACAGCCTCAAGGGGGCTTCTATCACCCACCAGTGGGCTCCGGCGCCGCCTTCTCGAAGGGAAGTGCTGGGAAGGAGCCTGTCCTCCCCGCACCCCACGGCCTCCCCGTGCCGTGTCGACCCAGCTTCCACGTCCCGCATTTGCAACATGGGAAACATCCCAAGCAGGTGTATGCGCATTATTTTGGGAACCATCCGGCCCCGCCCCCGCCCGCGCAGGCGGCCTGCCTGGTGGAAGGGCGCATGCACGCCATGCCGCCCCCTCAAAACCGACTGGAGGCGTCTGTGAATTTGCAGCCGCAGAGTAAATACCAGCAATACCAACAGCAGCAACAACAGCAGCGTTGGCTGCAGCAGCAACAGCATTGGCAGCAACAACAGCAGCACTGGGTGCAGCAGCAACAGCGGCAACAATGGTCCTAGGAGCACCCTGACGGGCCACTGCGTGCATTTCGGGTGGGATAGGCGAGTGTGCGTGAGAGCTTTGAGCGCTTTCACTTGGAGAAATCCACTTGTTTTTGTCCGTCCACACTTATTATGTTTTCAACGCAAGGTGATGAGTAGCGTGCTGCAGCGGCTGACCATTTTCAAGCTTCATGAGAGCTACCGATTTCTGCAAGAAGAGTTGTAAGAGTCAAAAAACCCAGCAAGCGACCGAAGTCTGGAGTTGGCGGTCATAGAAGAAATTTTCGAAGGCACTTTTTTAATTTAGGATGAAATGTAGGGTTTGAGAGGAGAACTGTTCAAGATAGAATGTAAGAGAGCACCCATCAGAAAGGAAATGACAACGAAACGAAATCGAAGATGATAGCATGTTTTTTAAATCCGAGATAATATGAGAGAATGTACCATGTATGAGTAATTGGATGATCAGCACACTTCGAATTTTGCATTTAGGAGGAGACACGGGGGGGTGAACATGACGTCACCGTGGCGGAATGCGCGGTGCGTCGTGTCGTTCGTAATACTGACAGAGCATGACAACAAAAGAAGGTCGAATGCTGGCGCGAACGCAAGCAAGCATGAGGCGTGGAGAGCAGCACACAGGTGTGGTTGTGATAAGGAGGGAACCCGTAGACGCCTGTCGTAGGAGCCATGCCAGGTAGCACTGGATGTCCGAGGAGGCGTGTAGTCTTCCCGTAGTCCACGGAAAGCAGTAGAGGAGGTCGAAGGGATGGGTAATCCCCTGAGTTTTGGAAGAAGGTCGCAAAGACAGCAAGCAATTGCTGTAGCAGATGACGAGATACTATCTTGTGACGTGAAATGCATAGGATAATGCTTCACGTGGCGATATTTGGGTATCGGGGGGCGATGTGCGTTCGTGGGAAATGAGAATGAACAAAGTTGGAATAAGTGTAAGATCGGTGAGTGAAGTGAGACGCATGTGAGAAATTTTGGCGTTGGATGTAAGGGGAGATGAGAACATGACCTGGAAGAGAGTATGGGGAGGATGCGGCCTGAGATTGGATGTGATTATAGTAGTGTCAAAGTGCGTACAAAATCGATGCGGCCTTACTGCGGCCGAGCACCCACGTCGCAGGGAGGAGTCAAGAGATCGACGTGACAGCGGAGGGTAAATGAGGAGGACGCAGTGAAGAATATCGGATGGATCGACCCCGTCGTGCTTCTCAAATATCTCATTCCTTTGAAGTACTTTTCCCACACCGTCGGCTCGAGTCCGCGCGTGTACAATCGACCGCTCTGCCGCGAGTGTTGCCGACGCTTCGTCATGGTGTGCATGCAGGTCAAACACATAGTTTTTGTGAGACGGCAGCGATCTCCGAAGCCCAAGTCAAGGCATGCCCGCGGCTTCTCGTCGCAGTCGCTGCAAATGTTCCAAGAGGGACCTCAACCCCTGCGCGTAGTTCTCACGCCCGGAATCCCACCCGTCCTCCCCTCCTTCGACTTCCTCCCCGTCTCCTCCCTCCCGGACCTGGACATGGGCGAAATCGATCATCCGCACATCCAACGCCGCTGTTTCCTCCGGCGGCGCCCCCTCCTTTCTCGCACCCTGGCCCCGCGGCACCCAGGACACGGGACCCCGACCCCCGGCACGGTCCCAGGCCTGGTGATCGACAAATAAGAGGCTTGAAGACCAGAAGCAAAGGCAGGCTTGGCCTTGAAACCAGTCGAGTAAGGCCGCCACGCGGGCTATGAACCAGTCCAGGCGTCGCACCGCCCCCTCTTGCTCCCCTCTCTCCATCTCAGGCACCGCCCCCTCACCTTCAGGGCACGCCTCTCCTTTCCCTTTCGGCCTTTCAGACTCTCCTTCCTGCCGACCATCCTTTGCCTGCCTTGAACGCAAACTTCCCGGGCCTGGGTCGTTTCGCGCGTGCCCCCCGACCCCAAGGCTCCTACCCCGCCCCAAAAAGCGTGCCAAGGCAAACAAGACTTCCTCCGGCCTCAGATTCCGTCCGTACTCCTTTCCCTCCACGACGTAGCTCTTGGCGTCTGCGTCGTACACACGCATGCCCACAATCCGAAACCCGACAGCTTCTTGGTGCATGTATTTATCTCTCTCTCGCTTTTGCTTCTGCAATGTAGCCCAGGGAGCGTATGTCCGAAGACCAATTTTGATGTCCAAGATTGTCGGACAATGACAGAAGCCATCATTCACCCCCGGATTGGGAGGTGCTGATATATCTTCCAAAACAAGGTAGCGACGAGGATTGCCCGTCGGATCGGAACGTGTCAGGACGCCGTAATAACACGGGACAAAGGGACGTAGGGAGCGCCAAACATTTATTTCATCTTCCTTCAAACCATCCATGCCGTCCTGTCCGAAAAGCTTGTGATAGAAAGCTGCTTCTCGCGCTCCCTTGTCCCCTGCTTGGATCACTTTGAGAAGTCGAGGAGGCTGGGTCGCATCGTTTGAGGATGTGGAGGAAGGATTCGAGCAATGGGGTGCGACGCGTGGTTGCAGGCGCAACATGTAAGGAGGATCACTGGCATCTTTAGGCTTGTGCCCGCCCACTTGATAGGGCATGGGAAGCACATCGTAGGTGTTCCCCCCAGCACAACCAGGCAAGCGAGGATCATCTACTGACTGCATCGGTAACCTTGAGAGAATAAGCATGCTTACGAGGAGGTACCGCGACTTGCATTGCTGAATTGTTGCGACTCATGAATGCTCAGGCTCAGGAAAAGATGACGACGCCGTTTGAATTTCCATAAGATGGTGTATGAGTCGGTGAAGTGCAAGAGTCAGAGAGACGCAACCTGGCTCCTGTGTGCGGCAGTATGACAGGAAATTGGACATGATTTCCGTAAGATGATATGACATGATTAAAGACTATCTTGTCATATGTGTTTCATCACTTCAGTGGTGAAATTATGAGAAAAAAGACGGTTTTGGAATAGCTCAACCTGTACTTGAGCCTCCCCGGTTACCCATCATACAATGATGCGTTTTGGCGGAAAGTATGCCCATATTCGCGCATGCCATGCATTTCACATGTTTTCATCAAAATGCACGACCATGACATGCAATAGGATGAGCAGCAGAAGGAGGAGACGCCTATTGCCCGTCAACTTGTATTCCCTGCTGCTTTTCCTGTTTACTACCTCGCTTCCTGTGGGGTACTCTTTTTTCACTCCTAGAGCAAATTCCATAAATTGTCAGCCGCCTTACTCTAAAAGCTCACCGTTGCAGCATCGCTACGGTCGCACTTTCCTGCAGAATATCAGAAAAAGTAGAATCTGCCTCGTGCAGGTACGACGGTGGATTTCTCATCCTCTTTTTGTGCTATATGTCCAACCTCCCCCAGCCCCGTTTCCGGACTACAAACCCGAGACGCAAGGCCTCATCTTCGTGCCCATACTTTCCCTAATAAATCATTCCTGGGAGAAAATCTCCAAACCTCGAAGCGTTTGATCCTCATTGTGGAAGCTGTATCTCTCTCTCCCCGTTCTAATCCAGATGTCTTTCCTGTCCTCCACCGCTGCCCCCGTTTCCGCCACCGCCCCCTCCCCGGTACATCAAGCACCTGCCCGACAATCGATCCTAGTGTTGGGTGCGGGTGCTGTGGGATCTCTGTACGGGGGGCGTTTATGCGAGGCTGGGCACGACGTCACGTTTTTGATGCGCCGAGAGTACGATGCTGTGGCTGCGACGGGACTGCGGATCAGCTCCCCCGACGGGGACATGTTTTTCCCACAACCATCCATCGCACGATCCATTGAGGAAGTTGCGGTATCGAGGGCAAGGCGGGCACGTAGGAAAGGGGCCGGAGAAGGAGGGGGTGGGGAAGGGAAAGGCGATCAAGCAGGAGGGATGGCGGGAGATGCGGAACGGCGGAAGGTCGTGGAGGAGACGAGGGATATAGAAGGAGCAGAAGGGGAGGCATACGTGCCCGTCGACTGGGTCATTGTCACCCTCAAGTCATCTTCCTTCCACGCCATCCCCAGCCTGCTCGAGGACCGCCGCGTGGTCGGAAATGCGACCCGGATTTTGGTGTTGATGAACGGTTACGGCTTGGAGGAGGATCTGGTCGGGCAGGGGATCGATGGAAAGAGGGTCTTCGGAGGCATGGCCTTCGTGTGCGCCAACCGCGGCCCGGTGGGCTCGGGGGAGGTGAGCGGGGAGTGGACCGAAGACGGAGGGGTGGGACGGAAGGAAGGGATGCTCGGCACGCTCACCTTCTTCCCTCCTCTATTCTCTGGCAACACCGAGATCAAATCGGCAAAGCCAAAGCTCAACTTCCCCTTTCCTGCCCTCCCTCCTGCTCCACCTCCCCCCGCCCCCAGATTGCCCACCTCAAGTACGGAAAATTGATGATCGGGCATTACGAGGTAGGCCGTCATTCCTGCCCCTCCCCGGCTCCCGCCTTCCCTCCCCTTCCCGTTCTTTCCCTTTCAATGCCCTCCCACCCGGACCTTCCTTGCTCCTTCCCGCTTTCTCCTCCTTGGACAGGACGACCCCGTCGAGCTCTCCCTCGTCGCCGGTCTCTTCAAAGGTGCCAAGGTCGAGGTGCGCTTGTTGAGCTCCCTTCTTCCTTCCCTCCCTCCCTTCCCCCTCACCTGTCCTCCCTCCCTCCTTCCCCTTCCCTCTTTCAGGTGGAAACGACGCCGTGCCTGCTGCATGGTCGATGGAGCAAGTGCTGCTGGAACATCCCCTTTAACGGGTTGGGTTGCATTTTGGGCGGGAAAAGCGTGGACCACATCGTGCAGACGCCCGAATTAAGGAGACTGGCGACGTTGGTCATGGCCGATGTCGTGAAGGTGGCCAACGTGGAGTTGGGAGGGAGGGAGGGAGGGCAGGAGGGAGGGCGGGAAGGAGG
>NW_005803207.1:8526-14097 GCF_000240725.1 Microchloropsis gaditana
TACTTGGTGACGCAAAGGGCAGGATGGTGGGAGCAGCTATAGGTAATGGGGAAGGAAAAGTGATCGGATTAGCAGTAGCAATTCCAGTGGGCAAGATGGTAGGGGCAGCAGTAGGGCCTTCGGTGGGGGCGGCAGTTGTTAACATTGTTAGAGGGGTAGGAGCCGTACTTGGGGCAATTGTTGGCTCTAACGCCGTGGGAGCTGCTGTGGGTATTGTGGGTGCGTCCAGAACAGCCTTAATGCGACATAGTCAGGCTCATAGATCAAGGTGCACGTTCCACCGCAACAAAACATTGCATTGTGGCCGTGTTTCAAGTTATAAAAAACGGTGCCGGCTCCCCTCCGTTCAATGAGCAGTACGTGTAGCAGTCGGAAGGCGTGGAGATCACAGGATTCAATCGTCGCCCACCCTCTAAAGCAAGCTCATCCATGTTTGCCGATGATGCCAACCGACGGTCCTCGAATGGTGCCAGTCGGCTAGCCTCCAAGCATCGCTGCCTCACGCCAAAGGGAATGAAAGATGTAGTAGGATTGATCGATGGCGCAGGTGTTGGAACACACGTTACCGGCGCTGGGAATAAGCCCTTACTGGGCTCTCTGAGATTCTGATATCGCACACGCAAGGTAGCAGGCTGGTCCAAAGTGCTCGCACAATAGGTCGTCAGGTCCGTCGTATTGATCAAATAAGCGAGGTTTGAAATAGACAGTTTCTCAGCAGGACAATCATCGACTATGACTTTGGCTTTGAAGACACGGTTGGGTCCTTTTTTTTAAACCAAATTCATTCTCAGCCAATACACCGCAGTAAAGCCATCAAGGTTCTGGACGACTCGCGGCGGCGTGACTGGTTTCGGGAGGGGGCGAGTTGCTGTTCTTATCAGAGATAATACGACAGGCAGCACCATCTTATAGTAAATATCATCGACGATGTCGTTAGAGCGGAGCCTGACGCTGATCTTCGCGAAACGCTTGCCGGCCAAAACGCTGCGCCTAGTACTGGGTTGCGCCTTTGCGCTGAGAGTAAAAGATGGACAATCTTGAGCCGCTTCAATGAGAACCAAACTTAAACCCAAAAATAGGGCTAGCGAAGAAATAAACCGAAGGCGCATGATTTTTGACGCGACAGAACCTCCTTTATTTCAACGACAGGTTGTAACGTCCAATCAGAAAGTGCACAGGGCTAACAAGGCGCTGTGTCCCGTGAGAAGGGTGATTATGAGAAGTATGGATATTAAAGGTACAGATAAATCGTTGTAGTAAAGCGTATCTCGTGAAAGATTGTTAAAAAAGTTAACTAAAATCTCACCTAATCATACACTTAGCTTGTATCGGGGCTTGTATTCGGGGAAAATTACCATTTAATAGGTCCACAAAATAAATTGTTCCGTTGCTATCGTAAGAATTCTTGGTGCACTCAGTAGCTTGAACAAGTCTCCATATAGCACGAAATAAAGTGAGCTCTCACCGTTTTGACATGGGCTGTCGGTGATTTCAAGTTGTTCGTCGTCGTTCAGCTGCCGTTTAATTTCTCCGTTGGCGACATTTTTTTGACCCGCAACCAGTCGAAGCCCGAGGATTTCATTTAAGTCGTATCCTCCCCCGAGTAAGGATGGGAACCCCTGACTCTTTTTCTTATTTATCAGGGCATTCAAAAGGGTGTTTTAAGGCCCAATGCATGATACGTGAGTCAGACGACTGCGCAACGTTTCGGAGCAATGATTTATAGCGTCTCGAATACGAATACAGAGCCATCAGAAGTAATTACTTTTCTATTTGTTATCAATATAATGCGTTCTTACACACTGTATACATGGAAAAAATTGAAGAAAGAGAAGCATTCATTCTGTGCCTAATACTTCCAGGCCCCTCTTTCCCTGAAACTCATGGGTGTATCGCCTTTAAGTAGTTTGTTCTCTTGTTCAGCGAAACTCTCTGCCAAAAGTGGAATCCTATTTATTCTAGCACGCTTTAGTCAATTGCTCTTGTATTCGATACACGCGTACTGTGATGATCACGCGCATTCTATACGCAGCCATTCAACGCGAACGTGTCTCTCCTCTTCAACCTCCAGGCTTCCCAGAGATCGGCTTTGCAAAGCCTCACAACAATAAATGCGGCAGTGGTGGCTGGAAAGATACCATGGAGGGTCCCTCACTGCGCTGGAATAGTCGTTAGCATGAGTGATTGACATGGGTGAGGATGGATGCAGCGTAGTGGGCGTTTTTTTTGACAGCAATAATTTGCCTTTTCCGAGTCCGTACCGTCATTAAAAAGAAGGCTTGTCGAGTTCAGTGAAGCTGACGATTCGGAAATGATCCTGGCGCATCTGAAGAATTGTATCGTACGTGTTTCTGTCTAGATTTGAAATTGTCTGGTGCGTTATGTCTCCAACTGGTGAAATTGAAGCCGTACACTTTCGGGAAGCGCCTTTTGAATTCCGAGCAAGTCCTTGTTCACGAGCATGATTCCAAAGGCTTAGAATAATTTTGAACAGAAAAATGCCACAGACATTCGAATCTCTATTTTTGTACTTTACGGACAGCTGGAAACATGCAATCAGACATCCACCGTAGGTTGGAGGCGAGGACACCGCGATGTTGTAATGAGCAACATGGGCCCTACAACGCCATGAACTCGGCACTCGCCTGGCCGCAAGAGGACCACAAAAGCCTTCACCATACGCGTGCGAATGAGAGCACATGAACGTGCTGCGGCATATTTAGCTTGTTGTGCTTATTGTGCATTCCCAGAAAAACGTGCACGCTGTGGATACTCTGACATGGGATGGCACCTTGCCTGGAGTAGATCGCAGCGACGGCACAAAACGGAGAAGAAACCCGTGCAGCAGTTTTACAGTAAACATTTCATGTGAGTAAAGCCCAAGCAATTTTTTTGAACATATGCGTGAACAGCATTCTTTCTTTAAGCAAACGATTGATGGCTTTCCGTGCACCATTTTCCCCCCAACACTTCTTGCATTTGAGCGAGCACCCGCGCTGCGATCTTAAGAAGTTCGAGCGGTGTATTTAGATTTAATTGGCTATGAATCAGAAAATTCCAAGAAAACACCTAAATTGATTCCATGGAATTCGTTAGCATGTTCACTTTCAAAGATGAAACGGCCTGGGGGAAAACATTGCACATGTCCATCTTCTCGCCAGGTGGTCGGTAGCGCAGGCGAAGTTGATTCTTTGCCGCTGCTGCTATTAGGTGTCGCATTTTATCCTTGTTTTCTCACCGACCCGTGACAGCGCAGGCTGGCCATGTGGCGTGCATTGAACCATGTAAAAATCGATCTTTATTGCACGCAGTGTCGGTGTCTTGCACCATTTACGGAAAGACCAACCGAGTTCTAGATCGGGAGACGATTTCGTTGCAACCCTCCGGCTCTCCCGCATCCGGTTGCGATATACCCATATTCCGAGCTCTTGTTTGTTCAGAGGCAAGTGGTCATGCCGAGGGCAAGAGTTTGCCATGACGGCCGATCGGCGGGCACGAAAAGCGTTTTGTACGTGGTGTTCTGTCGGCATGTGCGTGTGCCATGGTCGTGTCTGGTGCAGTTTTGGATATTGCGGTAGTTAATGCGGCCGCCCCAGGCGGGAGGTACCCTCAGCTCGCTATTCTTTCCGTCTTTCTTGAGCGACTGCTTCGCGAGCTTAAGGATTTGTCTCGTTGGACGGCCTGTGAGCCTATTGGGTTAGCATACACGGAAATAAAAGGGCCAGTCCAAGGCAGCATGCAAAATCTTCCTTCTTGCTACTCTTTGATGATTTTTATTTCACCCTTTGTATCCCCGATCCCACTTAATTGGCCTCAGGCGGCGAAGCACTCAGCAAGAGGTTCTCCCTTTCTATGGAGTACTAGTTTGGATAAATCCAACATTGAGCACTTTCTGCGAAGGGTGCAAATTACCTCTTAAAGGGTGCACTCAAGCGAAACTAAATTCGCTCAGTAGGAAGGGCGTGTGCAGAGACATGGTCGCCATGGAGCGTGAAACTTGTCCTCACGCGCCGTCTCAGGGGAACTTGGAGAAGACCGTCACAGATATTCATCCAAGGCAACACATCGCAGCCTACGGTCGTTATTCTCACCAGGAGTCTTGCCAGGTTCGAGAAGGAGGGAATGTTCATGGTGATGCGCGCTTTGTCATGAGTGACGAGGACGGGAAAAGCTTGGATTGCAACGAGGAACTTGGGGACGCGCTGGAGACAACCTTGGGAGTTGAGGTAAGGTCCAAACTCGCCCACCATGTCGTTTTTGTTTTTTTCTTGCCAAAACTTCACAAAATGATTCATACTGCGGGCATTACCTAACTCGTTCCATCTCGCAATTATGTCCTTTTCGTCGGTGCAGAACCGCCCCCCTACTTTCTCAAACGACCGACCTGGCATCCGATCCGAGCCGCAAACTCATCCATTCCAGCACCTACAGCGGTTCCCACCTCAGCCCCAGCGCGTCTCTGACTGTATTCCGCCGCCACTGAACATGGCCAAGGTACCCAAGTTCTCGGAGCACTGTGGCCGGACCAGTGTTACCCGTATTACCTCAGGTCATCCTCCGCCCCCTCCCCCGCCGCCCCGCACGGCCTTTGGACGGACACAGAGCCTTCCTAGCCTCTCCAAGCCACCCCCTCCGCCCCCTCCCCACCTGCTTCGGCAGCGGTCGTACTCCTCCCTCTCCCGGCCCTACCGGTCACGAACGGGCCAATTCCTCTCCCAGCACTTGGACGCAGTGGACGAATCCGACCCGGAGGACGTGGCGGAGATGGTCTTGAACATGCACATCCAGGAACGGGACTATTACGCTCCTCCCTGGGCCTATTTCTGCCGCCTGGAGAAGGACCCGGTGCTTGCCTACTGGCGGCGCGGCGCGTTCCAATGGTTCTCGCGTGTCGTCCAACACATGCTGGGGAACCGGGAGATAATCCCAATGGCCACGAATTTCCTGGACCGGTATTTGGCGGCGTCGCTGTACCCACACTTGACGGGGCCGTACGCGGCTTCGCACCCGAGTCCCGTCGCTCCCTGGGCACCGATGTCGGGGGAGGGCCTCGAGACGGAGGGCGAGTGCTCGCCGGCTCTGGGCGTCGGGCATGGGTGGGAAGGGCAGGAGAACTTCGGCCGCGTCTTGTCCGCCGCCTCCCCCAGCCTGGGACAACTGGATGGAAGCGACGAGGTGCCCGTGCCGGCCGTCCTGGCGGACGAGCGCACCTTTGAGAAAGTGGCTGTCTGTGCGCTGATCCTTGCCTTGAAAATGCAACAGGGGGACAGCACGATGAATGTGGCGCGAAAGTTGACGAATCTGACCAGTGCCTGTCATCTGAGCCAGGGTGCCTTGTGTGCGATGGAGTTTCGGATGATGGGGGCGCTGGGACGGTACTTGAACCCGCCCACACCGGGCACGCTCATCCACCACCTCTTGCATTTCCTCCCCGCCCGAAGGGAGAACCGGGCCCTCTTTTTGGTTCTGGACGACCACGCCAACGATTTGGCGCTAATGGCTTTGGAAACACCGGAGCTGGTTCGTTTCCCGGTCTCGATCATCGCCGTGGCGGCCATCCTAGCCTCCTTC
>NW_005803206.1:0-442 GCF_000240725.1 Microchloropsis gaditana
CTTCCCGCCCTCCACCCCTCCCTCCGCCCACTCGCCTCACTCCCTCCCCGTGCTACCCCCACGCGTACCTTCCTATGCCACTGCGCCTTCCTTTTCTCCCGCACCTTCTTTCTCCTTCCCTCCCTCTCTGCCTTCGTTCCAGCTTCCATCGCCGGGTGGACAAGAGGAGGAGGACCAGGAGGGGCATGACTTTGAGCGGGAAGTTCGGCTTTCACGGGTTCAGGAGGGACGGAAAGGACAGGAAAAGGCGAGAGCTCGCACTACGTCCTTGGTACGGCGGAGGAGTAGCGAATGTGCGGAAGTAGAGGAGGCCTGCGTGGAGGACGAGGATGAGGGAGGAACGGGGGAGGACGCCGAGGAGGGGGAGGAGGGAGGGAACGAGGGGCAACGACAGCCGGCGTCAGCGGGCCCCTGCCCGGCCTGTGCGATGTGCATGAACCTG
>NW_005803206.1:452-700 GCF_000240725.1 Microchloropsis gaditana
CGATCTTCCTCTACCCCCGGGTGCCAGGGTGTACGCTAAAATAAGTCTTTGGCCCTGGAATGAACTTGTGAGCCCCTTCTCTCTCTCTCTCCCGGCCTCCTTTCTCCCCCTGTCCCTCTCACCTTTTCCTTCCTTCCCTCTTATCCCCACTCTTGCCCTCCCTCTTCCTTTTTCTACTTTCCGCGTCCTTGCCTTTCTTGCGTTTCCTTTTTACCCTTTAAATCCAGGCATGACCCTTCAAGCCGATA
>NW_005803206.1:4112-5477 GCF_000240725.1 Microchloropsis gaditana
GACTACTGGACAGCAATTACCACGGGGCACGAGGCAGGGGGCAAAGGCAGGAAAGCGGAGGAAGGTGGAGGTCAAGGTGAGACGAGGAGACGCACCTTGATGACCCGGTGGAAAGCCGAGCCCTTGAAGGAGAGGAGCGCGCCCGTGGTCTGGCTCTGTCCTTTCTCGCCTGTGCACAAGGCTCTGAAATTTTCGGCGGTTTTCGGGACCGTATCCGCGAAGAGTTCCATCGAGATTCTCCCGGCCTTTTCCTCGCCGATCGTCACGTCCATGAAGACCTTGGGGTTGGGACCTTCGTGCGCCACCACGCCTTCCTTGTCCTCGTACATGGAGAGTTTATTCAAGAAACTGGCCGGGACGAAGGCAGACAGGAGAGGAGGGATAAGATAGGGTGCGGAGCCGTGCGACAGCCATGGGGTATACTATGACTCGTGGAGCGAGAAAAGGCGTGTCCTCTCGTTTCCCTTTTTCACCCACTTCTTTCACCCGTTCTCGCACCCCTCCTTCCTTCGTCCCTCCCTGTCAGCCCCGACGAGCTTCCGCGATATATCGCGGTCTTACATCTTACCCCTCCCTCCTGTCATCCGTCCCCCCCTCCCACGCCTCGCACGTACCCTCCAAAGGTAGCCTTCTCCTTGGCGAGCATGGCCTTCATTTTGTCTTTGATGGCTTGCAACTGAGAAAAAGAGAAGGGGAGGGCACCGGGTGGGGTGGGAGGGAAACAGGCAGGGGCGTGAGGGAGAGAAACACTAAGTCAAAACCTTTCAGAAGCGGCCTCGCCTCCCTCGACACTGTAACGGCCGTAAGGCTCCGCTTGCTCCCCTCCCTCATTTCCGCCCTCCCTCCTCCCTGCCCCTCCCTCAATCTCATTGGAAGTCTCGTCTCCTACCCTTCATCCCTCCCTCCTTCCCTCCCTCTTTCCCTACCTGCATTCGGATATCCTTGTTCTGAGGGTCGACCTTCGCCGCCCCCAATAAGTCTGCCTTGGCCTCCTCGAGCAGCCCAAGGTTCATGCGAGCCACGCCTA
The DNA here is from genome assembly GCF_000240725.1 of Microchloropsis gaditana. NCBI lineage: Eukaryota > Eustigmatophyceae > Eustigmatales > Monodopsidaceae > Microchloropsis > Microchloropsis gaditana. Next base: position 5,140 of record NW_005803206.1, read on the forward strand.
CAAGGAAGAATGGAGGAAGGGAGGAAGAGAGGAAGGGAGAGAGGGGGGGAAGACACGAGGACGCAAGCAGGGCGGTCAGGGAAGAGGAAAATGGCACAATGAATGCTCCAGGTGGCACGGGGGCAGGGCGTTTACCTCGTCGGTAGAGAGCCTTCGCGTGCTCAGCTTCCTTCTTGAGGGCAAGTCCCGCTTCTTGCGCGGCTTCTGACCACATCTGGGTGTGTGGGAGGGGAACACGAGCGAGGAAGGGAGAGGGGGTGTGCATGTATTGAGAAAGGAGATGGTCTTCCCATTCCCCGTGGGGCCGGGTAGGACAAGCGAGAGGGGGGGGGGGGGGA
>NW_005803206.1:5770-13057 GCF_000240725.1 Microchloropsis gaditana
CACTCACCGCCAGGGCCTCCACGGGCCCGCTCTCCCAGTCCTCCGGCACGTCCTCGTCCACTGCTGGCGCTTCCTCCCTTCCCTCCCCCACGCCTTCTTCCATTTCCTCCTCCCCGCCGTGCTCCTTGACAGCTGAGGCCGGGACCTGGCGCGGTGCTTCTTGTGCAGTCTCCGGAGGGGGAGGGGGGGGCTGAGCGAGAGAGAAAGGGAGTGAGGGATGAAGGGAGGGAGAGATTCAGTCAGGAACCAGCTGCGAGGGATGGTGAGAGGGGTCGCGGCGGGCGACAAGAAGGGAGGAGAGGAGGACAAAAGGGACGAAGGGAGGGGGGCGGAAAGAAGAGTCGCCTTACCGGCTGTGGCTTCTTTTTCTTCTTCCCGTACACAGGACGTTTGGGTTTCCCCCCTCCCTCCGCCCCTCCCTCCCCCACTCCCTCCGCGATCATTCCTGCCGCCTTCATTTGCTCGAGGGCGATTCTTGCGCTGAGAAACGAAGTCGGGTGGAGGGAGGGAGGGAAGGAGGGAGGGAAGGAGGGGACGAGGGGAAGCGGGGAGAAGAGGAAAAGACGTGAATAGAAATGTGACCGGGAGGAATCAATTGAAAGGGTGAGAATGGCGTTGCTGTGGAGAAGGAACGGTAGGACGGGAGGAAGCAAAGGAAGGAGGAAGGGAGGGAGGAAGGGAGGGAGGAAGGGGCGGGCGTACCGCATGGCCTTTTCACGTTGGGCTTTGGTCATGTAGGTACCCTCTGCCTTCTGCTTTTCCATCTTGGCGCGTGCTTTCTCCTTTTTCAAACTGGACGAACCAAAACGGAAGGGGGGGGGGAATGAGAGATACCCCGTCAGAAACGGATTACGACGAGGGTGGAGAGGAGAGGGAGGTCGTGAGGAGGGAAGGGCAGAAACTTTGACTCTCTGACTACGGCCCCCTCGTGCTGCACGAGGCAAAGGAGCCGCATGGTGACAAGGGGAAGCGACCACAAGGGGTGGAAACGCTAGAAAGAAGCGGAGAAAGCCAAAAAGGTCCTCCGCTCTTCTCCGGCACTGACCGTTTCTCTTCCTCCTTGGCCGCCAACTCCGCCTCCTCCGCTGCCCTCTCCGCGGCGATCTTCTTTTCCTCTTCTTCTCGTTGCTGTTGAAGCCGCTCCTCTTCCTCCTACCCAGAAAAGGATAACAAACAGGAATAAAAAGATGTGGGCATGCAGGTGAGTAACACATCTGGAGAGGAATCTACCTCCTCCTCGGCTTTCCTTCCTAATCACTCAACCCATCCCTGCCTCTCTCATTCTCTCTTCCATGATTCCGATGCAATCGATCCTTCTCGTGTCACGTTACCTGTAACGCTTTCTGTCTTGCCAGGATCATCTTGGCCTGTGCAGACATCTTCCCTCCCGCCGCAGCTTTGGCGTCGGCTACCGCCGCTTCCTTCTTTTCCGCGGGCTTCTTCTTCTTCTTCTTCTTCTTTTTGTCTTCTTTTTTTTCCCCTTCTTCCTTTCCTCTCCCAGCTGTTTCTTCATCGTCGCTTTCCTCCTCCTCTTTCGCCGCTGCAGCGTCTTCACCTTCCTTGATGCCGACTTCCGCCTGTGGTCATCCGCGAGAAGCGTGCCATACCATTTTGTGAACTACAGCGGCAAGAAAACCCAACAACACGCACGGTAGCTTCATGCTCGTACCTTATATTGCGTAAGGAGGGCGTCCAAGTCCTCGTCCTCCGTTTTCGCCTGCTCGTGGAGATGAAGCGGAGGAGGGTACGGGTGAGGGGAGGTCGACAACGGCACGTGGGGAAGATAGCACCAAAGGATAAAAACATAAATAAATCTCACCGCTGCAGGACCGGTGGTCCCTTTTTTGGGCCCCATAATGCTAAGAACTCTATGGTAGATATGATAAATTCATGATTTGGAACAGAAATCAGTAAGTGAAATACCAGCCAAGGGTACGTTGACAAGTGCAGTAACTCATATGATAAGGAGACCTGCGGAAATCGCGCTTGTGCCAGCATTAAGATACATTTCTCATTTTAACAAATACATTGTACCAACGCTGTCATGACAAGACAAAAATACGACTTGTCCAACAAAGCTTTCCATTATTTTTTGGCACTGAGAAGAAGGGAGGGCCGCTCATGGATTTCTTCCTAAAACCTCACGCTATTTCCACTGTCACACAAGAAACCGTTGTTCCTGGAACGGGATTCATGCACGCAAATATGTTCGTAGAACACGGCAACATGGTCTTGTGCATTGCCAGGCGATATGGTGGGTTATCCTTCAGTGAGTGCTCAAGCCGCTCGGCACCACACCCTTTCCTCACAAGCATGATGCAAAAAGGACGGCCGGACAAAACTTTCATTTCACAACCCTTTGACATTTTTTTTCTTTAGCCGAGGAGTTCGGAGACAATAACTTCATGCGTGCACCATATTTGGGGCTACGACGAACTTCTTTCCTATGGTCAGTCGTTAAAGCGGTCGAGTGTCTGTACCTTGTACTGCGGCGCGGAACAGGAAAGGTATATCCGGGTATGTTATGAACTTGTCGCGAAGTGGAGACTGCTTATCGCATCGAACAAATGCGCTGCCTCGTAAGATCTTCAATCCCTATCTTCTGTTTTCCGACTGCTGATTCGATTTGATTATTCTTAACCATACACCTTTCATGATACCGCCTTCATTATTTTCTCTCTTTTCTAGCTGCTTCTCCGTCCTCCCGTCCTCCCGGTGCTCTCCACCATATCTGTATTTGCGTGGTATCGTTTGCCTTGTGCCTGGAGTGTCAAAATTTCTTTGCTCATCAGGTTCGCAAATAGTGATAAAGCTCAAATTGAAAAATGCTGTTGTGAAACCACAGTCGTATTTATCTCTTTGACGTCAAACTATCAGACCGGCGTTTGACATGGTATACAGGTGTCCGGTAATCAGGGCGATATTTGCGTACTGTGGAGGGAGTCCTGAAGGCGATGCTTCCACCTTGCGCATTGGAAGAAAAGATGTATTTATGGGATGTTTGACCGCAAATGCGGTTCGGACGATATAGAATGTATCTAGCAGCGGAGCCTGCTCTTGCACGCCTCCCAATTACATTGTAGACCCGCTAGTCCACTTCATGTTTCAACAGGCCCCGGTTTTAAAATGCTCAATAATTTTGGTAATTGTAGTAAAGAAAACGAAATATTTGATAAAGTTTATCTGAATGAAAAAGTGAAGAGGTCACAAAATTCAGAGACTGAGAACGGATCGAGCGCGATCGGGATGAATGATTCAGTCTTAGAAACCAATTTTTATGGGAAAGCTAAATACGAACAACATGGAAACAAGAAGAATGTACAAAAATGGCACTTACTTTTAAGTAAGCTCGCAGACAGAAGCAATGTATGGAAAACGTGAACGGGACACGATGGCGTGAACACGAGATGAGCACTTCCTCATCAATTGAGGATCATTCAGCACGATTTGAGGCGTCAACTGTTATCCCTTTGTCTTATCCACGTTTTTGATCCAACAGCTTTTTTGTTCATCTCGTTAAAATGGCCAAAATTGGTTGTACAGGAAGCACATTTCTGAAGGGACTGAGTTATCCCCTAGACAAACTATCTTTGTAGAGGAAATGCTAAGATATCAGAAAACTGCTGGACAGTTTTAACAACTGCCAAAGAAGCATTTTCTTTCTACTGAACACCTTTCGTATAAAACGGTAGTAAATTCCCTTCAAACTGCCCTCTTTGCATTCACATTTGCCGGTGGTGGTGGGCTATCGCTTGGATTGCAGGGCGCATCGCTCGTTGCTTTGAACTTTTTGTTACTTTCTGACCGTGTTTTTGGTTCGTATCCGATGAACCGACTGCTCCGTATGAACCCCAGGCCTTGGCTTTGGTCGTTCTTGTGAATCGTTGTAGATGACATATGTATCATTGTTTCCAAGTCGTCGGTGAGCAGTCTTGGATAGTTTGTTGAGTCCTTTCTTTGATTTTTTTTGGCTTGCTTGCTTTCTCTTTCTTCTTCCCGTCGAAATTGCTGCTGCTTCAACGTCAACCTTTCCATTCTCTTCCTCTCCCTTGTCTGCAGGACTCATGCGGATGCAGTCTTCTCTTACCCGCCTTTATGACCTATTGCTCGTGGCGACTGTACTCTCTGTATCCAATGCCTTCGTTGTCCCCATGCCTGCAATTGCATCGAAACCCCCTGCTTCTTCAAGCACTTTGTTTGGGGGGTTGAGGGGCGTTGAAACATTTGACGGGGCTTTCACGCTGTCTCCCGAGTCGGAAGGTGTCCTCGTTGGATACATGGAATGCGAGGTAAGCAGACATGCATTAGTGCCATAAAAGGGGTATTTCTGCGCAGAGAGAAAGAGAGCCCAGGCCGGGCTGTGAACCGTAAGAAGGAGGAAGAGAAATGGAGGACGCGATACTACTTCCTCGGGGAGAGATTTGTGTTGCCTAATTGCTCAGTGTTCTTGTCGTTTCACAACATGATACGAACATTTTAAAATGACTTTCCTCATTCCTCTTCTTTTCTCAATTTTGTCTGCCTCGGACGAGTAGGACATGAAGAAGGAAGTCTGCAAGCAAGCCAAATGCACAAGCGCGCGTTTTACAGGGCAACTTTTCCAGCCCGTGCCTTACTCTCCTGGAACACCATTGGGTATGGCCAAGGAAGGCATAAGATCACCTCTGAATCCCGATCGCTGTCGGCATGGACTAGTGGACTGACTGCTAAGAAATTGCCCTTGACTCTTCTTCGTTTCGTCCCCCCTCCTCCCCATCCCACTCCATCCTCCCTCAGGCATGCCCCGAGAATTCGAGGATTTCCACCTGAACCCCTCCTACGCGATATGCAATGTGCCCCCAACGGTCATGTTTAAGGCCAAGATCTTCAAACCTCCCCGCCTGTGTGCCGTTTTTACCATCGAAGGTGCGTGTGTGCAAACTTGCAGAAATCCGACCTCCTTTTATAAGTTGCTATTGATGGTGAAGACCTTGCGTGCGAAAATAAGCACCACGAAAATTGCCAGATCTAAAGAGGAGCTTGCTGCCCTGAGGTCATGCCAAATATCTCGCTGAAGATCTTATCGTTTCACCCTCTTTATCCTCCGTTCCTCTTCTTGCCCCTTTCATCTGTGTGTGCTTTTCCCAACTGTTGTGCTACCAGGCCTAGATCCGGACGAGGAGAAGAAAATTCTGGAAAAGGCTCGTGCCCGCATGGACCTCCAAGCTCAAGCTGCGGCGCACCAGCCCATGGAGGAGAAAGACGACGGAAGCGAAGAGAAACGACCAGTCACAGTGCTGAAGGGGTCACCGAAGGAGGAAAATTGGAACGGGGTGGGCAAAGCACTTCATGAGGTGGCGTTGGGGGAGAAGGCGGGGGAGGAGGAGGATGAGGCAGCCTTGGATGCGATGGTTGTGTAGGTCGAGGGTGCGAACTGGTGAGAAATTGGAAATGTTTGTCGCTCACAGGCTAATAAATTTGATCCACTGGCTTCTGAAATTAAAAAATGGGTGGCAGTCAGGAACTGCAGGCGGGAGGGAAACAGGGGAGGGCAATTGTTGCGAGGGGCACGAGATTGTGCAGTTGGAATAAAACAACTAAAACATGATTTCTAATACTTATCACAGAACAAAGAAGCACAATTGTTTTCTTATCTTATTCACAAAGAAGCACAAGTGTTCTCTTATGTTATTCATGTGCAGTGTTTTGAAAGAAAGAGCGACCCTACATCATCTCACCGAGACGAAATTAGTCATTGACCTCCGTTGGAAACGCTTCGGATACTTAAGCAGCGGTGTAGCCCAGACTATCGCGGGCTTGGACATGAAGGGAAATGCTGATTGCGACTCTCCTCTTTGGATCGAGAAAGGTAAGGATGTGCACTGACTAGATATCAAGCTGTACACAGTATAAGATGCAAGACATTTGTGAGACAGAGATGACGATGAGGAGTGATACCCCAGGGTATCTTGCCTCTTTCCGATCTTCGCACACTCACACGGAGAAAGAAACTATAACCAGCTGCAATTTGATTCTAAGACACGCTTGAGCTCGATCTTCCCGCGAGATCCAGAATATCATTGGGAAATTCAAGTTCTGCATTCAGTGCGTTCTGAGTACGCATTTGGAGAATCTAGAGACCTTCTCCTTCTATCAAATTATTTTTGCTCGGGTTACTAGAGGCCTTCACCATCTCAACTACGTATTCGTTATCTTTCCTCCTCTTTTCTCCTTTACTGGTCAGGGCTCCATCTCCGCCTTTCTTTCTCCTCCTATCTCCCCATCATTTTTTCCTCTCTTCCTCCCTTTTCCGAAAGTCTAACAAGGCGATAACCTTCTCAATATTTCTTCCAGAACACCCCTGATCTAACCCCCTCCCTCCAGCCCGAAATTGCCCTCCAACTTCTAATCGTTCGCCTTCATAATATGCCTGCTCGGTATCCTCAGTCTCTCCACCACCAGTTGCCGCCCGGCCCGACTCCCTCTCACTCGTTGAGCTCTCCGCACGATTCTATCACCACGGGTTCCAACGGTCGATCTTTTTCATCTTTGGGCAGCTCCTCGATGCGGCGGACGATTTCCATCCCCTCAATCACCTGACAGAGTAGAAGAGGTGTGAGAAAACAAAATGGGCTCCGTTTTCACTCAATAATCCTCCTTTTTCCCTTCGGATCAGGTCTCTTTAGAGGACAGGCGAATCTTAACTGAACCCCCCACGTATCTTGCGCTTTTACATCCCAACAGCGAACCGTCTTCAAACACGTCAGGCTCCATCAATCACGCTTTCCTCCCCGTTTCTTACCTTTCCAAAGACAACATGGCGACCGTCTAAATGGGGTGTATCTTTGGTAGTAATAAAAAATTGAGACCCATTCGTATTGGGGCCCGCGTTGGCCATAGAAAGGAGGCCGGGCTCCTGGAGGGAAGAAGGAAAGGGAAGGGGACGATTAAAAGTAGAATCGGATAATAAATCTGTAAGGGGATAAGCCCTCGTGTGCACTTGATTACGCTAGCGTCGAGCTGAGCTCGAACGAAGACGAAAAAAGCAGACTACCCTTGTATCGCATAAAAAAGAGCACGTCATGCAGATATGATGGATATCCCGGGAGAAAGAATGGAGAAAGACTCAGGGTCGCACCGTATGTTTGAGCTTGAAATTTTCGTCCTTGAATTTTTGCCCGTAAATGGACTCTCCTCCTGTCCCGTCGCCGGCTGTGAAATCGCCGCCCTGGATCATGAAATCCTGTGGGGGTCGATGCGGGGGAAAAGGGCGGGATGGAAGTAAGGAGGGGAGAACGAGGGAGTTGG
>NW_005803206.1:13679-14075 GCF_000240725.1 Microchloropsis gaditana
GCAAAGGAGGGAGGGGGACAGGGAGGGGTAGAGAAAACCATGATTCGTCGGATGATGAGCACGCGCGTGATCGCGCCGTGATTGATATAAAATCAACCTGAGATATTCGCCTAGAGTCCCGTCCGATCCCCACTCCTCACATGCCCGTCTGGCCTTTTCCCGCCCCCCGAACCCTCTTCCCTTCGCCTGCAGAGGACTCAGCCTATCGCCCTGCCAACCTCCCCCTTCCCCGTTTGCAAACCCCCCCTCCCTCTCTCCTCATTTGTTGCCTTCCTACCTCGTCCTCCTCGTCTTCGTAGTACCCGTGGGCGTGATGCTGTAGGTCAAGATGGGCGACGCGGGCCTGGGAGGGGGCTACAATACACGCTTTAGGAAAGGAGGAATTGGAAAGCCGCT
>NW_005803205.1:0-2720 GCF_000240725.1 Microchloropsis gaditana
ATCCCCCCCCCCCCCAATCTGTAAATACTACATTTGCTTGTTCATTCGGCCATCCGCATTTCTTCTGTGCCTGTTAACATTTTTTATACATTCCTCTTACGCCTTGCGACATATCATCATCTCTCTTTGATGTACGAGGTCGAGAGACCTCAGGCGAATGCGGCGCTGGAGGCCAAAATATGATGCCCGGAATAGTTACAGCACATCAAGTCATCCACATGTTTTTAAAATACGTTGAAAAGCCATAGAACATGCGTAGAAGCTCCAGCTCTCATTTGATTGTGCGCAAGGACGGCCAGCCCTTTTTGTATGTGGGGCAAGAGACAGCAAAAGCGTCACGTCACGCACGTTGGAGAGAGTGTTCTCGATACTTCCATGGAACAATGTGTTTTTGTAGGATGGCATTTGTATGACGACGAAGTGACCAGGTGTCTGGACAATTGCACGATCTTTCTGTGTGTAGTATACAGCGCCATGTTTGGGGATTTAGCAGTCATTTCCGTCTTGACTTCTTTCCAAACTCATACCAAGCCTCACCGATTTTTCCTTGAAAATCGTCTCGCACGCCGCAGTCTCATGACCACAAGCCGCAGCAATGAGGAGTGGGTCCTGGCGTCCTACCCCGAAGGTGTGCCCACGCCTGACAACTTCCGTAAACAAATCTGCCCGATGCCCGTGCCCGGTCCTTCGCAAGTGCTGGTCAAAACTTTGTGTTTAAGTGTGGACCCCTACCTGCGCCTGAAGCTGTACCCCGTGCCCACTGAATCAAGCACCGACACGGCGGCTACGAAGGGGCAAAATGCGAACAATAAGGACGAGGAGGATACGAGTGAATTTGCGCCGTTTAAGCTAAACAAGCCATTAAGTTCCATGTTTATCGGCGAGGTCGTCAGAACAGGTTCTGATGTGACGGGTTTTGCAGCCGGGGACCGCGTCTCGGGCCTTGGCGTCTGGGCGACTTTTGCAGCTTTTGAGGCCAACACTCTTCGCAAGGTGCCCTCTGACCTCCCACCTTCGGCCTACCTTAATGTTTTGGGGTTGATTGGGCTCTCTACCTACTTCCCCCTGGTGGAAATCGGGCAGCCCAAGGCAGGGGAGACGGTGTACGTCTCGAGCGCGGCCGGAGCCGTCGGGTCCCTGGTGGGCCAGCTCTGCAAGCTGTGGGGATGCAGAGTAATCGGGTCGACAGGCTCGGACAACAAGGCGGAGGCCCTAAAGGCCTTAGGCTTCGACCACGTCTTCAACTACCGGACACAGACCGTGGCGGCCGCCTTGGAGGAATGGGCTCCGGAGGGCTTAGACCTGTACTGGGACAATGTAGGGGGGGCGACGCTGGACACGGTTTTGACCAAAATGAAGCGCCAGGGTCGAATCGTCGCCTGTGGAAGCATTTCCCAGTACCACGTGTTGGGTTCGGAGGCCGCGTACGGGGTGAGAAATTACTTCAAAGTGGTGGCCTCCTGCCTAAAATGGCAAGGCTTCCTCGCCTCGGACTATGTCGGGCGGTCGGACGAATTATTCCTGAAGCTGGGGAAACTGCTGCGGGAGAAAAAGATTAGGGCCTTGGAGACGGTGTGGGAGGGACTGGAGAAAGTTCCAGAAGCTTTCATCGGCCTCTTTTCCGGGAACAACCTGGGAAAGATGTTGATCCAAGTCGCGGAGCCCTCGACGCCCACAGGCCCGGGAGAAGACAAGGAGGCGGACAAAGAGGGGGGAGCCAGGGAGGCAGGGCTGCGCAGCAGGGCTTTGGAGCCTGGGAGGTTGGGGCTCGAAAAGGAATTGGCCGAGGTCCGGGAGATGGCGGGTCTGGCCCATGGGGCCCAAGTGAAAGCTGCCCTGGCCGCCTTGGGCGCGCGTCTGGAGAAGGACCTGGCCAGCGTTTCCGCCTCGCCCGCCTCTTCCATCCCCGCCGCGGCGGCTCCAGCCAAGGAGCCTGTCTCCCGGGGGAGCGCGTCGCCCTCCGACTTGGTGGCGGGCTTGGCGCCCACGTACACTGCCATCGATACCTACGGCTGGGACCAGGGGGAGTACAACAGTCCTTGGGTGTCCGTCTACGTGACCCTTCCTGGGGTGGGCAAGGTCAAGGAGCGGGTCTTCTGCTCCTTCGGCCCCACGTCCTTCGACCTGAAGGTGGAGGGCTTGGCAGGGAAGAACTACCGGCTCTTGAAGGACAACCTCGAGAAGGAGATCGTGGCGGGGGAGAGCAAGTTCAAGGTCAAGGAAGGACGGGTGACGGTGCTGTTGAAGAAGAAGAAGGGAGAGTTCGGGTCGTACGATCATTGGATGGGGTTGACAGCCAAGACGAAGCCAGGGGGGGGAACGGGGGGGGCCGGGCTGGGGAAGGGGGACCCCATGGGCGGATTAATGGACATGATGAAGCAGATGTACGAGGAAGGCGACGACACGATGCGAAAGACGATCGCGGAGTCCATGATGAAAGTGCAGCGCGGGGACAGAAGCGGGAGCGGATTGCCCGAGTTTGGGAAGGGGGGCCTAGGAGAGGACGATTTCTAGGAGGGCGGAGGGCGCCTCAGAGGAGCGTGCTCGGCTTTCGAACCGCTCAATAGGTAGCGGAGGAGGGCATGATGAGCTTGTGCGAGCGAGGCGACGCTTTGAGGGGGAAGGAGGGAACAGACTTGGGGGGGGTAGCGGCTAGTGGAGGGGCGGGAGGGATGCGGAGGGCGTGAATCAAAAGAGCAGGAAAAGAATGAAGAAGAGGA
>NW_005803205.1:2730-3508 GCF_000240725.1 Microchloropsis gaditana
AGGAGGTTCGGGCCGGTGTGCCGCCGTCGTCGGAGGAAGACGGGGAGCTTCTGGAAGGAGGGAGGCGGGAAGAGATGGGGGGCGCCTCCAACTCGGCGATCATCTCCAGCACCGGGGCCATGGCAGAGGAGGTCAGCACGCCGAGGGACTGTTGGAAAGCCAGAAAGGCCTTCAGGACGCGGACGAGGAGGTGGGGGCAGTGATGAGGAAGCAAGGAGAGGATCACGTTCCGGTTGGGGGCGTCTTCCCTCATCATGCACCCGAGGAGCAAGGCCGTGTAACCCGCCAACACCAGCTCCTCCGCCTGCTTATCGCTGAAAGCCTCCTCTTCCTCCTCCTCCCCCTCCTCCCCTTCCCCTCCTTCTTCCCTCCCCATCGTCTCGGGCTTCAACGCCTTCGCCAGCTGCCCCGCGAAGGGCCTCACCAACAATAACAAACACTGCGCCAAGAAACCTACCAAAGGCACGCCTTCCTCCCTCCCTTCCATCGGCCCATCCTCCGCCACGACCCCCTCCACAACCTGCCAGCACCCTCCCCCCTCCTTCACCCGCAGCCTCCCTACCAATCTCCGCACCTCCCCATCTTTTTCCAGGCAGTTGGTCAGGGCCGTCAGCGTCAGCAACTGCACGTCAAAGGAAGCGTTTCCCGGGCCCGCCTGGGCGGAGGAGGACGTAGAGGAAGGCGGAGAGAGAGGGGGAGGGATGGTGTTCCTTGAGGACCTTCTCGGGGACGGTCGGGGTTTTTCGCTGGAGGGAGAAGAGTTGCCCGAAGCGGTGGC
>NW_005803205.1:6927-10191 GCF_000240725.1 Microchloropsis gaditana
CCAGCTTGCCTGGTCTCTAGCTACCCTCTCCCACCCCGACGGCGACCTCCTCCCCGTCATAAACTCCTTCATTCTAGAAATGGGCCTGGGGGTGCTCTCCCTTCCTGAGCTCGCGACGATGACTTGGGCGTTGGCAACCATGGGGGAAGCCCGTTCCACCTTCTTCGACAGGGTTGTGATGATTTTGGAAGCACATCATGCCTGCCTCCCTCTTCAGGACTTGGCGCTGTCCTTGTGGGCGCTTGCCGTTGCCGGGTATGATTCTCTGGCTCTGTTTCCCGGGTTTGGCACGGCAGACAGAGCATCCACACAGGAAGGCAAGGAGGGAGCGGGGGAGGGTGGTTGGACGAGAGAGAGGCAGGAGGAGCTCCATGCCATGCGTCCTAGCGAGGAGGTTAAGTTGCTATGGGCCATGGGAAAACTCTTGCCCGCAAATGTCTGCAGCCCTCCCGTTGACGGTTCCTCCCGGGAAAGAAGTCTGAGGGAGGAGGTGGTGGAGGCTCTTATTTGGGACCTGGGGCCCAAGCTCGCCACCTTTTCCTCACAGGACATGATCCTGACGCTTTCCGCCATTGCTAGACTGTATGGACCCTCTGCTTGTGTCTCGTCGTCTACGAAGAAGCTCCTGGAGCACCTGTGCAATTTGATGCCAGGATGGCTGCCGTCACTCACGGACCTGGCACTTGCCCAGTTGTTGTGCATCTACGCCCGCCTTCATTATCCAGTTGACGGGATATGGGACACTCTCAAAGAGGAAGTCGAGCGTCGTCTGAAGGCATCATTGGATCTTGCTGAAAAGGGAGCAAGGAGTGAGGATAGGGAGGAAGAAAGAGATAGTTTGTTTCACCTGGCCCGTTGCCAGGCGTTGTTGGGGATGTGGAAACGCGCGGGGATCGGAAGTCCTTGAACAAATTTGTGTAAATACTGCGGACAAATAGCATAGCCATAAAAAGTAATCAAATTCTCTCGATCATTAGACAATGGGAAGAAAATGCAAGCCTTTGTGCATGCACATGCGCGTGTGGGCGGGGCAAAGTGTGTCAGACTATGTCGCTTCGCAGTTACGTATTCCCCCCCCCACCCTCATCTTCCCTTCCTCTCGGTACATTCCCGCTGCAAAATACACCATGACAAAGCGAGTTCAACCTACACGACAGCATCCTTGCGTCACGCCTCTCCTCCCTGCGGCCTGTCCCTTTGCTTCTCTTGCGGGCACTAGTTTTTGTCAAAGGCGTGAAGCATGGCAATCAAAGGGCGTTAAAGATACTCGGGCGAGGGCGAGATGTTGCCTCTAGACGTGTCGAGTGGCTCCAGGCTTTTGGGATCTCCTTCGGTCCGAATCACCTGCCTGGGCCCGATCGCATGCCTGGATAGTCATATGAGGATGTGCATGCTTTTTGCTGTTGAGATCAGAGGGGAGCCACTCTTCTCGAGTACCGTTGACGACGAATTTGGAGGTGGCCATTCATCCCACCTCCGAGCTAGCCAAGCCGGCCCTGGTCGCCTTGCCCCCCTTTCAAGTCAGACATGGCCTTCTTGTCTCATATAAATCCGACAACCAGAGGATAATATCATAATTTGGAGGCATTGCACGTCTAGATGTGTCAAGTGTCGATGCGGAGGGCGGCGTTAGCCTGGGGTCTATGCCTGTGTCTGCGACCGTTCTTGTGTATCAAGTTCAGCTACGCATGTGCGCTAATGGCATGCCACTCCTCTCTCAACGTCTTGTCTCATCTATAAATCTTTCCCCCCCACTGAATGAAGTGCGTTTAAAAATGGGACGACGATCCCTTGTCCTCGTTACCGTGGCGGCCATATGTGCGGGTCTTTGTACTGCCTTCGTCCCCTCCGCGCCTCTACCCAGCTGCGCCTCGGGCTCGAGCACTAGCAGACGTCAGACGATTGTGGTAAGTGAATCAAAGTACAACAACGACTCTGCATCAGAGTACGGCAAACATAGATATGTACAGCAAATACAGATATGTCTTTACAGATGGTAGAAAGGGATTTGGGCGATTCAAGGTGCACACATGCGTTATGTCAAGGTCGCGGCAAATTGGTTTAGCGCGGCTTACCGTGCCCGTATTGAAATGTCTGTCGGGTGGGAAGAGCGACGCACAAGACTTGACACAAGACGATAAATCTCACAATCTTTTTTTGCACTTTTTTGTGGCAGATGGGGAATCATCGCTCCTCCCAAGCCGCACGCCGGCGCACCTCCTTTCTGAAGCACGTGAAGGCCCCCTTACACAAACGTCGCACCATCATGAGCTCTCCTCTGAGCAAAGAACTCCGGGCAGAGCACGGTGGGGTGCGATCCATTCCCGTCCGCACGGGGGATGAAGTGGTGGTGACGGCGGGCGACCACCGAAAGAAAGTAGGCAAGGTGATTGGCGTGGACCGGAAGAAGTACTACATCCACGTGGAAGGGATCACGCGCGAGAAGGCGGGGGGGAAAGAAGCGGGTAAGACAAGCACGACCATCCCCGTGCCCATCCGCGCTTCCAGCGTCAGGATCACCAAGCTGTACCTGGATAAATCCCGGGAAGCCATCTTGAAACGCCGGGCGGAGGGGCGGGCCGAGCTTGCCGCACGGAAGAACAACATCCAGCTTGCGGAGCCCGGGCAGGACCCGGCCTGGGCGGAGTACCAGACCACCTTAACTTCTATATTGGATGGATCCGCGTAGGGCGGGGAAAAGGAGGAGGAAACGGGCTGCGGGGTAGAGTGGGAAGGAGGGCGAGGTGGGGGGGTGGAAGGGAGGACCCTGTCCTCGGTCGCGCCTTCATTTCCTCTTCGTCCTCCTCCGACCGGTTTTTCCCCGCAGCGTGGGTGTTTCTCGTACCGGCCTCGATTCTGCCCCGTTTCGAGGGCAGAGCGGAGGGGTCGGGGGGAAGGCGGGGGACGAGGGCGAGGAGGGGCAAGGAGGGAATAGGAGGGAAGAAAGTGAAAAAGAAGGAGTTGAAGTCAGCGGGTTGTGGATCATTTTTGCTTTCTTTGATCGCAGGTTGTATGTTATTCACATGCTGAAGGGCAGGCTTTCACGATGTCCTGTTCTTCCCCTCCCTCTTTCCGTGCTCGTTCTGAGACGCTTACGTCCCGCGCCACCGACTCTTGCGTCCCTCGGCACCAGCCCCCCCTGTCCTCATCGATCAATCGTCCCTCGCAAGCTCTGCCTCACGCACCTTCTTGAGGCTTCTTTCCGCCCTCCTATCCATCGAAATCAAACCCCTTGAGGTCCCTCTCCCCCCCCCCCGTACCTCC
>NW_005803205.1:10787-14061 GCF_000240725.1 Microchloropsis gaditana
ACCGCACTGACATCTCAACCCTCGACCATGACTTACGTGCCTGCGGGATCGGAGATGGGAGGGTCTGAGGGGTGACGGGCACTGTCATTATGACGGAAATCGAGGCCGCTGCCCCCAATGCACGGGGCGCTTCTCCATCGCCTCCAACGGCCGCTGCTCTGGCCATGGCAGCGACTTTCCTTGTTGCTGTTTCATTCAAAGGGGGCGAAAAAAAGAGAGGGAGGAGGGTCGCGGAGACCACCATGAGCCACGCACGAAGCAACAGACTGCCAACATCAGTACCAGATGCAACGCTTAAGGCTCCCTTCGGACGACAAGACTGGGAAGACACAAGCAAGGGACAACGAACGCGCGGCTGCGTGGGCTCTCAGTAGGAAGGCAGACATGTGTTGATCAATCACGAATAGTCAGACCCACAGAGTGTGTGGACATCCATGCGTCTTCGTCATTGGGCCCGTGCCAGCGACGCGAGGGCCGTGCGCCTTGTCGTGCGCCATGCCGGCAGCATCCACAGTGGATCCCGGCGTCATCCACACCCCACAAAACCCAAAAAAACGACTTCAGACTCAAACACGAGGCACCCAGTAGGATCGATCTCTCTAACCAGTCTATACACCCCTGAGTGATGACTGATAATCGCGTCA
This sequence comes from Microchloropsis gaditana, assembly GCF_000240725.1. NCBI lineage: Eukaryota > Eustigmatophyceae > Eustigmatales > Monodopsidaceae > Microchloropsis > Microchloropsis gaditana. Next base: position 11,432 of record NW_005803205.1, read on the forward strand.
AGGAGGAAAAAAAAGGCTGCACAAAAGCCTTGATACCCGGATAAACGACTCCGGCATGCACGCCTGCATTACCCTCCTTCCTTCGTACCGTTCTTCCTTGTTAGACCCTGCTTACTCGGCGGGCTCCTCCCACAGCCGCCTTTCCATACCACCCCGTCCCATTTCACACGCCTTATGCTCAGCCTTGCAGTGCAATGGCACCGATGCAACCTGGTTCAAAGAACACAGTAAGAGGAAAATTGAGAGCGGGTAGACCGGCCAAATAAGGGTGTCGAGTATAGACACCCCACTCGGACTGTGCGAAGGCGAAAAATCATCATACAAATGCCTCGATTGTTCCCCAGCCGGCCACGCATCGACCCGGCCCATGCCTCCTTAAGCTTGAGAGGCACCAGGACTGGCGCCATGCGCAAAACGCCCAGAGCGCCGTCCCGGCAGGCACACTCCAGAGGACATGGGCCGTCAAGTCGACGACAACCAAGGCGACCGTCGGACTCGTCATCTGAAAGTTTCTTAATCTTCTGATTTTTCCCTCCGCCTCACGCCAACACGCAGCAGTACGGTGCTTGCAGCCCCCACCCCCGCGGCGGAAATCGAACACGACATTGAAAGAAAGATGATGCAGGAATACAAGACGCGCGTTCTGCTCAGGCAGGAATCCCCTCAAACCTCCCACTTTCAAGCGGGAAGACAGGTCACGATCATACCGCCGCGATGATGCGACATCTAGCACAACATCAATCGCACTTACTCTAAGGGTTGCGACGACCTCTGAAAGAGGGGGGGGCGGTTTTGAGCGAGAAGCTGATAGGGAGGCGAATAGCATTTCCATCATCCTCGAGACAACTCTTGTCATATGCTCGCACTGCTTCAATTCGGGAAGCGGTGCTCAAGCATTGTCGACGGTGCTCTGTGCATGGCAAGAGGGAATGGACAGAAAGGTTGGTCCAAGATTCCTTCCAGAGGGGGCACGGGGGGTGCGGGACCCGTGTGTGTGCGGTGATTCAGGCAAACTGTGAAAAACTCAGGTTGTTCTCATGGACAAGGGGCTCTTGCCTCTGAAGGTGTCCTAAGGAGGTTAGGTCATCAGTACAACACACACACACACCCCACTGCCCGCTTTCATTCCAAGAGAGGCGCCTTTACTACACAGCCGTCACGCCAGCCAAAGGCGTTCTCCCTTTAATGCTTCTCTCTCTGACCACAGACTAGAGCTTGGTGATCCATTACATCATACGAATGACGCAAGAGGAGCCATTTCAGACGGAAAAGATCGCATACAACCTACCTTCACGTTTGGATGGATATGGAGGCCCCAACAAGTTTGCGGCTGACGCTTCCCCTGCGACACGAATCTGGAAATTTATAGGGCAAGTACAAATGGTATGCATTGTGAATAATACGGGAGGGAACCCTCAGGACAGTCCTTGCGTCTAGTGCAGGAGTGTGTGTGTAATTGGTATTGGCTTCATATTAACCCCGCATCTCTGGCTTGAGTGAGAGCAGGGCTCTTTCGGTTTCGAACCATGGTCGATCTTACGGGGAAAGAATCTAGTCTAATCATTACCATATCCACAGTTACGACAACACTCCGCGTCCTACGACTTGAGCTTTACATACATACACCAATGGGAAACTCGAGAGTCAGGGAAGAAGGCGAGGGTGAAGTATTCGACTGGCTTTTGTGCACGTACCTGTGAGCGCCGGAATACCAGCCTTCGCCCTTGCATGAATGTATTGAAAGTATCGCAGGGGTGATGGAATAATTGCAAAGCGGGTCGCCCGGAAGACGAAGATAGAGTAGGGGCATCTGAATAGATACCATTGCGGTGCTCCACTGCGGTGCTCCATTGACCATGACCCCGCGGATTACAACCCCTTGTCCCATTAAAGCAGCGAAATCCAAAGATACGCTTGAACAAATCCGCATGAAGCTGATGCCCGCCATGGTAAGGCATTTGATCCTTTTTTATTTGACCAAACGCGGCATGTATCCCGGGACGACGAAGCGGGAGCGCGGCCTCGCGTGCCATCCACCCTTCTCAACCTCCTCCCCCAGTACTCGCCCATCCCCCTGCCCCAGAATGTTTCATTTGCCCGCCCTAGGGGGTGTCGACGGAGTGTAAAGGATGGTTTTTTATGCTGGAAATTTCCTATTACATCATATGTAATGCTATGGACGAATCTACGTATTTTTTTTTTACGCATCTCATTAATATACGTGCATTTTTTGGGGGAAGCTCGAGGCCTCAACTGATCGGTGAACGTTCTCAAGGCTGAAAAAGCGCTATCAATCACATTCACGGTGAGTATATACAATTGTAACGGCTAGCAGCGAGCTCATTCAACATTTAGAAATTATTAAAGATTTTGTTATCCTCACCCATCAAGGTTTTTTAGCCCGCTGCGGCCAAGGTTGTGCGAGCTCGCGACTCGACACGGAGGAATATTGAAATCCGATGACTTATAAGAGGCCAACCATTAATATAACTATTTGTAGAAAGAGAAAACGACATCATGCCCCATCTTTCGCGCTTAGAGACGCTTTTTGGCTCGTGTGGGCTTCGCTCGTCGTCCTCGTCGCCCCCCCCCCCGCGCGTGCAAGCCTCCTTCCCCGCTCCTCCACCGAA
>NW_005803204.1:0-13293 GCF_000240725.1 Microchloropsis gaditana
GGATTGAGTAAGTAAAAGAAAAAAGAGGTATATGATGAGAGTTGTAATTGAAAGCGAGACGGAAGTGTGCGAGCATCTTTGCATTTTGCTTGCTAAACCGTGCCTTTGACGAGTTGAACTTATTCCGCGCCGTCGTAACTCCCTTCATCCTCCCTCCAGGCGCCAAGGTGCTGAAGGAGGTTTCAACCGAGGACGGTCAAGACGTGGCAGCTGTCACGGACATGGACGGGTACACACTGACTCTGGTGGATATGGAGGAGTTTAACGCGCAGCTTGCTTAAGACGAGTAGAGGCGGAAGAGGAGGGATTGAGAGAGGAAAGGATGAGAGAAGAAGAACAGGAAACAGCGCCGAAATGCCGGCGAACTACGGCAGTAACAAAAACGTAGACTGGAAAAACCTTGGAAAGGCCATCCTGCGAGGGATGCGTGCATGGTCGGAGGTCTACTCATTGGGTGTTATCTATATGAAGGCGATGAAATGTCGACATGTGTTTGTGAATGTGTGAGTGAGAAAGTCAGCGGGAGGAATTAAGGGATGAACATGCTGAAAAGGGACGAATCAAACGAAGCTGCACCCATGTCTATCGGTCACTTTGCTCGTACACGAGTATCTTTTAACACAATTGAAGTTGTAGGGTTCCCATTGAATGTATCTCATTTGAAAGACATCGGTGCCGCTGCCGGGGATCGAAGGTGCGGTCAATGCATGAAAGCGAAAAGGAGTGTTCCTTTTTCTCGCGTTCACAATGTAGTTCCGCGTGGACAATTACTCATCATATCTTCTTTCTTTCGACGACCTTACGCTTCCTTAAGCCTAATTCCCCAGCTAAAAGTGGCTCCGCCTCGTCTGTTTCCCTCTCGTTCTCCTTTCCTCCCTTTTCATCTCCTTCTATATGTCAACCCTCTTCATATGTCCTTTGTCTTGAGCCTCTATTATAGAGAGATGACTGTATGAGCCCTACTAAGTGTAGAGATACACTCAAACAGTTCTTCACGAGGGCGAGACGAGGTTGCATCTCGTTCAGAAACGTTTCACATTCGTCGAATGATGACAGTGAGCTGACCGAGCTCAATCTAAGGAGTAGCATTCACCACATTCTCAAAAAAGCTCTTAGTTTCGATGTAGAAAGCACAAGCGAGCAATCCCCGGTGAATAAATGGCATTCCCTGAATAATGAGCGGCGAGCTGATGAAACTCAACAAAAAAGCGGCTTTCAATACATTCCAAAGAAAAAGTGTGTGCCGAAATGGAGAGCAAAAGCGAATACGCCCGAGTGACGGAGAAATGGACTTTTAAGGCGGCGTGCCCACCTTGCCGCTCTGCATCAAGCTAACCTAGGATCTGCAAACACTCCTGACAAGTGACTAATGCATCTTTATTTGCGAGGATAAGAGTTGTTCAATGCAAGGACAACGTAGCCGTGGTATGCGTTTGTGAATGTGTGAGTAAGGGTAAGATTCGGTCCTTTGCTTTCGACGCTGGTCAACCAGCGATGGCGCATGTGTAATTGTTTTGCCCTCAATCCGATTTTTCCCTCCACAAACAATGAAATGAGACTATTCGGATGGTGAGCGGAGTAATATGTATGTGAGCGATGCACTTGTGTGGTTACAAGATGCGTTTATTGCAATTTAAGCATTTCAACGGTTCTACACGACACGCGCTATGAGCCTCCTCGCCAGACTGTGGGCCCATGGGAGTGATGATCAGCATCAACACCCACCTCTCCGCAACCTGCATTGCGGAGGGGGAGCGGAGGGGGGATGTCGGATATTCAATGACCAACGCGACCTTGCTTTTTGATGGAGGGTCAACCCACCCTTTTATCTCGATCATCCACAGGAAAGACAGTCACAATGGCCTGCGTCTGGAGCCCATGGGCGTTCCGCCCACGGCCTCCGCACTGGTATGGGACGGCAGTGCTAAGGTTGCTGCTCCTGGTCGGCTTGCTTCAGGTGCGTGGTGACTATGGTATGACACAGCGATGACACTATCCCGTTGCATGATGCGCTGATCAAGCCTCCCAACGCCCCCCACAGGTTCCTTGTGCGGCCGGAGTGCCCTTCGCGTGCAGCAAGCCCAACATGAATGACGGCCAGACGTACATAGTGGCCGCTGGCACTTACACCTGCTCGAGCCCCTTGCTGGTGCATGGCAACTCCAGTCTCATCTTCCAGGACCAGGTAAAGATATCGGTCCCGTCAGTATTAGTGAGCCAGGCCGAACAACCGAACCTGACGTCTCGATCCCATCGCCTGCCAACCATCTCAGGACATCACCCTCACGATCCCGGGCATGATCATCGAGGATGGCGGTGTCGTACAGATTGGGACCGAGGCCCAGCCAATATCGACGGAGCACATTACAATTAAAGTATTTGGCGCGTGGTTGGACCCTTGCCTTTCCTCCCCAAACAACTTGTACGCCACAGACTACCTCTTCTGTCCAGGCAGCAGCGCCTACTGCTCGTCGGCACTTTCCTGTGGTAAAACTGACACCAATTGCAACGGCAACTATCTTGACGTGAATGGACCCTCTTGTGGAGGTGTGTATTGCCGTACACAAGCAAACGGATGGCGTCTTTGTCTGAAGCCGCACACACCGCTACTTAATCTAATTCTCTAACAATGACATTTACCTTCAACCAAAAGGGGCCTACGGTGGCAAGGCCATCGCGGTCGGTCGTGGCGGCACGTTAGATATCCATGGGAGGAAGGGCGTGCCGAAATTTGCCCCTGGTCTGCGCGATCTCAACATCACGGGTGTGTGAGCTATGAGCATGTTTCTGTGTGAATGGAGCAGTCTCTAACAGCAACCATCACTTCAAATGAAACCAGGCGCGCCCGAGTTCAACGCATCAGACTGGCGGGGCGACACCTCTTGGGCCATCCTTACGGCCACCCTGTACAACACACAGGCAGCGGCTCAATGTGTCCAGACCGATAGAGCGCTAACGGGGTGGCAAGTGGGAGACGAAGTGGTAATAAGTGAGTTGCTCTTCTTTATGTGTTTACTACGCGTCGCTCGACGTGCTCTCAAGTGGCATAGACTCATACGTGATCCGTGGCAATATCACACAGCCACCACGGACTTCGAGCCATACCACAATGACCGCACGGTGCTGGTGGCCTGCCCTCCTAGCCTGCCCTGCTCAAGCGGTCTTTGCGTCTCCAATCTCCAGGTATGTTGGACGTTAGTGCGCGCACACACGGCAGAAAAAGAAGCATTCATTGCGCTTCCATTTCTCAACCATCAGTACAAGCACCAGGGTGGGTACCTTCAGGCGAGCAACGGCGTCGAGGTGGGCCAGGCTGCCTCCGCTCGCATAGGTCTTGTGTCACGTCGCATCAATGTACGTACGGCGACAAAGTACCAGGCTTCAGCTGTCACCTGCGTCTTACGAGCAATGCATGCATGTCTGCCTACATATCCACAGATCTTGGCCATCGGCAACACGACGTCCCAAGATCCCTTCCCCATTGCGCCCTACAATTACTATGGCGTACAGATTATCGTCCGGTAAGGGCACGAAAAACGTTTGGAAGATTTTTGATACCTGTAGCAATGCATTACCATCTAATTACACGTTTTTCTGTGATTCTGTGGTGGCGAAGCGGGGACGCCACGGCGTTTCGCATGGAAGGGGCCAAGATCCAGTACGGTGGACAGGTACGTGCATGTTGCGGGATATACACGGACAGCTGCGAAAGCCTGCTGTGTGCTTGACTCCATGATTAATCTCGCTTGTTGAACGTCCAGGGTGGCCTGCTGGGCCGCTACGCGGTGCATTTCCACTTCCTGGGTCTTGATGGGGCTCAAGGAATGTATGTGCACGGGAACGCCATCGTCGACTCCTTCACCCGGGCGGCTGTGGTGCATGAAACGCGCTTCGTAGTCATCAGCGAAAATGTGGCGCACCGGTCCATCGGACACATGTTTTATATTCAGAATGGGGACGAGACGATGAACGCATTCGTCAACAACCTGGCAGTGGAGGCCATTTCGGGCACAGATTTTGGCGTGTTTCAGTCCAAACTCTCACCCTCCTTGGCGCCCGGCATCCACGAGGCCTTTGATTGCACAAAGGTGAACGAGGGGATGTGATGGGAACCCAGCAGTGTGCTGACCATGTTCCACATATCCTTGCTCACACTGACAGCCGACGCTCTTCTGGATCCCGAACCCGCACAATGTGTTCATTGGCAACCAAGCCATCGGCTCGTTCTGTCTAGGGGTAATGTGAATGCTTGGGTGTCGAGGTCCAACATGTGTTTTCCCACGCAAGGTAGGACAGGGGCAAGAATCCAACTTTCAATATACATACCATAGGCAGGCTACTGGGCGTTCGGCACTGTGCGACCTCGCCACCCACAGGGAGGCACACCGTCCATGGACTTCCCCCTGGAGGGATCGCCCTTCGCCAATCAATTGGTCGGATACATTGCCTTTCGGGATAATCACGCGGCCTCCTCGACATTTTGGTATGGCGTATTGCTTGGATTTTTATAAACATGGACGTTGCATACACTCACATTTTCTCCTCTACACACACCATCTGCATGTGCCTTGGGACAGCATGCACAATGAAGGTAATTGCTCCGTATTTGCTCGAAACTAGCATCACAAACCATAGTCTCATTTCGCATTTCTATCTGACGATCACAGGAAGTACGGCCGTCAACCCAGATGGTATCTACGCACCCTCCCCCGGCATCAACATGGTGTGCATCCCGAATCCGCGCAGCGTGGGACGGAGCTGGACACCGTTGGATCCCGCGGGAGTTGGCACTATGGAGCCCATAACGGCGTCTAATGGAATCATCTCGAGTGCCGCCTCTAAGAGCATGCAGGTCGTAGAGAGGTTTGAGTGCGTGCGCGCACACTCCACCCAGTCCTTCGGCTCCATCTGGATGCGCGATTTTCCCGCCGCCCTCGTAAGCGCCATCGCAGTGGACAATCTCTCCCGTGGGCCCACCCTGATTTCGGGCGGGTCCCCCACGGCCGGGTCTGGTGCCGGCTACAATGGCTTCATCACCAACCTGACGGCGGTCGGGGTCAGCGCGTTCTATCCCTGTGCAACCGTCTGCTGCTCCATCTTCGACCGCGCGAACGGGATGTGGTGGCCGTCCGATGCTGTGAGCCTGCAGCGCTCGGCGGCCAACTTCTACGATGGACCTGTGCATCTGGCGCACGTCCACGTGGAGAATTACACGGATGGGCTGCGTTATCCTTATTGTGACAAGGAGCCCATCGGCTGTGATGTGCAGCCATGCCGCGAGGACGAATTCTGCAAGGCCAGCAGCGTATGGTGGCTTCAGGGCCCAAGCATCGCCATGTCCTGGATGCTGCCCAATAGCCAGTACTATCCCGTGACCTTTACCTCCCGGGGCTTCAGCTTTAAGAACGTCACCAATCGGCACTTGGCCCTGGCGCCGTGGGCGAAGCTCGTTCGTGTACGTGAAACGTTTTTATGATAGTAATGTCTTTATGACTTTACGATGTGATGTGGTAGTAATATAAGCGTATATCCTCCATTACAACCCACTTGCTGCCCAACCTACATATGAAATCTACCAGGATCTTGGCGACCTGCCCTTCGTGGACATTGGGCACAGCAACTTACTCACCGTGGTGCAAGACATCGATGGCACGCTCACCGGTGCGCAGGGGAGCGAGGGCCAGCCCGTCATCTCGACCACGTCTACACGCTTTCTGCGTCCCCCTCAGTGGCGTATCGAGTGCCGCTCGAGCGAGACCTGTGGAATCAGCAGCACGGCCTACGCATCTGCATTTCTCCAGCCGCTGACCTCGGTATCGCTCTACAACGGTCCGGCGGGTGCGCAGCAGCAGGACTCTATGGGGTACTGGGACCAGTACAGCAGCCAGAAGTAAGTGCATGCATGCAAGGGCGTCCCCACGCTTGGCTTTCGTTCTATTTCCATCTTTCATCACATGCCCTTTTCGCACGCCAGTGTAAATGTTGCTCTGTATCGACTCTCACTGAGCCACTCTTGGCTTTCGTTCTCTTATCATTTTTCATTACATGCCCTTTTGCACACCAGTGAAAATGTTGCCTTTTATCGCCTCTCACTGAGCCCGAACGAGACCTCCATCCCAGGTGAGAGCAAGCGTGAGTGGGGAGATGCCTAGCCTGTCACACGAATTATCACTCACCTTGGCTTAATTTGTCTAACTACCGTGACAGGGATAGGACTTTTCGACGTCAACCGCCCGATTGCCGATCAAACTTGCTGGGCCAGCCTCCTCGTCAATACCACCACCGCGCTGGTCTTTACGCGGCCCCTGCAGGTCTGGACCATATTCTTCACGAACCTCGAGGAAGGCGACTGGGTTGATTTGGTGGTGCCAGTCAAGCCTGGGGGTCAAGTGGAGGTGCTGCACGGCTTCTCTGGGGGCATTGACATGCCGCGCATCTTCTACAACAATGGTATCACACCCGCCAATGAGACGCTGACGCCCAACGCCAACGGCGTGGTGCACACGCGGGTCACGGCCACCTATCCGCTCAAGACTGGGGAATGTTGGCTGCCCGGTGTGTGCGGGGGCGGGTTCCCCGAATGCGGCTTCACCGGCGTTCCCTACACGGACGTCGCCGCGGGCACGGCTGCACTCTTAGAAGAGGCGTGCCAGATCGGGACGCAGTACGCGGCAGAGGGGCAAGACTATGTGCCACCCGGCGCCCAGCCGGATCAGCCATTCTTCGTCGGCGTCAGCATACAGGGCGATTTGGATGAGACCTTCGATTGGAGCCGACTGACGCAGGAGACTGTGTCCTTCCAGCCCGAGCTGGCGGCTAAGGGTTTCATCTTCACGCCAGACGATCCGTCGTGCGTGCGCCCACCGGAGACGCCCGCCGACATCCCGAGCCCGTCCGTCTCACTTTGTCCCACAGACTGGGCCAACTACGGCGCCGTGACCAAGGGGGCTCCGCAGTGGGACGAGATGACGAAGTTCTACTGCAACCGCTGGGACTGGAACACGACCTCTGGCCAGGTGCGTGCGTGGAAAACGTCTCGTGGTTTACTTCGTGCGCATAAAGTCAACGCTCATCTACCCATCTATGATATGACATGCTAATGAATACACACATAGGTGATGTCCTGCCCTGTTCAACCCCCATCCATTCCTAACGACGCCTGTGGCCCGGGCAGCGGCCTAACCCCCTTGGAGCCGCTGCCGACCCCGCAATTTACCCGCTACCAGCAGCCGGGCGTGTGTCCGCTGCCAAACGGGGACCCGATCCTCGACCCCGACAACCTGCTCCTGCCCCTCTCGTCGAGCTGGGAGCAACAGACGCCCTGGGATGCGGCGCGACCGGTGTACGTCGATAGCCATCCCTGGACGGGCGGGTGGAGCATGCTTCCCAGCCGTGGCTACGGGTGCAACATCGGGGGGTATTGTCCATACGCCTGCCGTGCCCCTTATTACGAGACGCAGTGGGACAACGCTTGGGCCGGCTCGGCTTATTGGTCACTCTCCACCGGCGATCCCATTCCTTCCTTCATGGGCTTTGGCCGCCGGTGCGTATGGAGGGTTGCGGCCTTTCTTGCTTGTCATTCCACCATATTTGTGCTCCCGCTTTCCCCTCCCCCTTTCAAGCCTTCAAAAAGCCCTTACCCTACAAACGCACCACCTTCAGGTACATTCAGCCGAACGGACCATGCATGGGCGGGCAGCAGGGCATTTACTGTAAGCAGACGGGGCAGTTGGCGCTCACGGCGCCCTCCTCCCAAGCGCCACAGAACTTCAGCGAGATGTGTGTCCGGGGCCCTGATGTGGTCTTTGTCGAAAACCGCACACCTTGGAACATCAGCTCATGCCGTAAGGTAAACAGTCGTGGAGCGCACTACTTTTTATCCAAACTTATAAACACTTGTCTTCAGCAGACCAGGTTTCTCACTGCAATGCCTGCATGCTCATTCCACGCACAGGTCTTACCCGAAGACTACATGGGCATTCCCACGCTCTACTCACCCAGCAGTAACAGCTCTTTCCCCACGGTCAAGCAAGGTCCCCCGAGCACGGCCAATCCCCGCGTCCAGGTGCCCATGTACTACACCGACGGTGCGGGGGTCTACGGCGTTTCCCCGGGCTTCAAGCAGTATTTTACAATCCCAGAGCGGGACTCATCCGCACCGCCCTGCCTGAACCCATGGTGCCAGCTCGTGCGGTACCGGCCGAGCACGGGGAATAACAACAGCGCGGTGGTGGGGCAGGACTACACCCCGTACGAGGTCGACGTGAGCAATACGGACTTGACGGGGACGTTCAGTGTCACGCTGCGCGTGACTTCGGTCGCAAGTGCGACGGGCTTCCCCATCGCGGGGAAGCAGAGCGCCTCCTACGACACAGCGCTCGGCAACCCGGGCTACGGTATCCGCCTCTGGTCTCCACGCGGCGAGATTGCCTGCGAGGGCTACTGGGAGGGCGGTGCCGCTACGAAAACCGACTGTTCGACGTACTGCATGGGCGAAGACTGCGCCAACGCACCCTGCGACCCGCATCAGGCCGATCCTGCCGCAGCCGACGCCTGCTATAACTACCCACCGCTAGGGCCCGCGGGGCCTGGTCCCTACGTCAAACCGGTGCTCAAAGCGTACGATGTCGTGCAGCCGTACACTGTGCCCACATGCTCAGTGATTTTCCCCGGCAATCCAGGAACGGGCAAGGTTCGCATCGAGCTGTTTGTGGTACCCTAAGCGCATGCAGCAGCATCTACGCGTACCATACATACGTACGAAAACTTCATTGTTGCTTTTGGTATAGTTACATCGATACTGGTCCATTTATTCCCTTTCTCCTAGTGTTTTTCGCCCTCCCTCGATAAAGAAAGATAGTGTCACACTACAAATTCACGCCGCTTGGGACCGCGGAACCTGGTCCATACGTCAAATCAGTGCTCAAAGCTTACGGTGTCAGTGATTTTCCCGGCAATCCAGGCACGGGCAAGGCTCGCATCGAGATCTTTGTGGTACCATAAGCGCATAAAGCAACATCTACACGTATCATGCATACATATGAAGATGTCATTATTGCTTTTGGTACATTAACATCGATACTGGTCGATTTATTTCCCTTCTCCTGGTGTTTTTTCACCCTCCCCCGATGAAAAAAGATGGTGTCCCTTCGTTTTCATGGATTGGTTATGCCACGTCTTCTTTTAAGCCACGACAAACCCGGAGGCAGGCAGGGGCGGGGCAATGTAGTAACACTGCGCACTCTCCTGCGGTGGGGTAGCGTTCTTGCACAGCGCCTTGCAGGTGCTCGTCGCATTTCTGCGGCTTTTGGTCAATAAGCCCCACTGCGCGTTGTCTGTGGTCCGCACACAGCTCAGGTCCTCGCACTGTGGCAACACTGTAGCCGACGAGACTTGCAGCGTCTCGCATGAGCGCACGACGACCGACGTCAGCGTGCTGCCCGTTTCCACGAAGATGTCGTTCCCGTAGTCGGCGCTATTCAGCTCGAAAACGACGCCGCGGATGGCCGTCCGAGAGGGGGTAGTGTGAGCGGAGAGGTACCTGTAGAAAGATTTAGCGTGCGAATGGGAAAGAGCACGGAAAAGTTTCAGAAATACGGCGGACTGCGATTCCACTCCCCCATCCCAGCCATCCCTCTCACGTACAGCCCGCCACCCCAAGTGGAGCTTAGTCCGGAGGCGTCCATGGCCTCGTTGCCTACGACCCATGAGCAGCTAAGATAGAGAGTCTGCCCGTTGTAGATACCGCCACCCAAGATCTCTCCATTGACCCCCACATTCCCCACGAATTCGCTGTCGCGAACTGTCAATGCCCCCAAACCGCAAGGGAAGTCAACGCTCAATGTGGCCATATCCTCGAGTGCTATGGCTCTGTGTGATTGGGTGAATGTATCGGGTGCAATTTTCATACGTTCTTGCCAGAAAGAGAGAGAGACGATGCTTTTCATCGGTCTGAGTCATCTACAGCAAAACTTACCCTCCGTAGAAGCCCACGGTGTTTCGATAGAAGCGGGAGCCCTCCACTGTCACCACCGAGCTATCGCCTCGCGGGCAGAAGTACAGGCCACCGCCACCCTCAGCGGCCGCGTTCCCCTCGAAGGTGCAGTCGCTGACATAGGTATCATCGAAAAGCGCCAACGCCCCGCCAGTCCCCGTGCACTCGTCCCTGCTCTTATAGAAATTGCAGACCCCTTGGACCGCATTCTGGACAAAACGGCAGCGATCAAACCGTGTAGACGACCACGGCCCCGCCGCCACCGCCCCACCGACGCGGTTATGATTGCCAGCAAACTCCACGCCCGTGAAAGTGCCTTGGCTCCGGCTGCGGCCCGGGCAGCTGTAGAGGAGGATGGCCCCGCCGAAGTCCTGGGGCTGGGATGTGAAGGGCGTGGGGCAAAGCTGCGAATAGGCGGGCACTCTCAGGCCGGGCATCTCCGAACCCAGGAAGCGCAGGCCCTTCATTGCTATCCGCGCGCCTGCAACGAAGCTGAAGTGGCGCACCGCAGTCGACGCCTTGACGATGGTGGCGGGCGCCGCTAAGGACGCCTTTGCTGCTGCCCCGCGCTGGCCGCCGGTGAGCTTGATGTTGTAGGGCCCGTCAAACACGTACTCTTGGCTCAAGTGGTAGGTTCGCCCTGCTTTGAGACGGAGCAAACCTTGACACGCGCCGCGTTGCGTCGTCCAGAAGCTGAGGATCGAGTTGAGCTCGTTGCTGTCCTTGACGACCCGCCCATAATCGCCAGGGGGGAAGCTGCAGCGCGGGACGTCTGGGGATACAAGCGCCCACACCGAGGCCATCCAGCAATGGCTGCTGAGCAGTAGAAAGGAGAAGAGGGAAGTGATGCGGCGGTACATAGTGCCTGGTGGGTCGTGGGGTGATAAAGAGGGGTTTGATTGAATGAAGGGGGGGGATGGAGGTTATAACGCATGCCCACCGGAACCAGGACGCGCGTCCGCTGGCAGCCACACCTGTCCAGACCCTCTCGACACGTGGCAACGCAAGAAGCAAGCCACATGCGACGCTGCAGGCGTGCGGACGGTGTCGTGGGCGCTGTTTTGTCAATCCCCCCGCACCGCCTGGGTGCACCATAAGATCAGTATATCATCCGCTGTGGATTCGGGCGTTGAATCTCCACGATTGTAAGTGCAGCGTTTGCCATGCATTCACTGCTCCCCTGTAAGACCATACAAGTAAACGAATTCATTGCCCGTGTCTTGCCAACGAGCGCTCGATCGACGAATACAACTGTCGGCCCATTTCCACCGGGTGGCCGCCTTTTTTCGCTGGTTTCTCTTCGCGTCTCCTGCCTGGGTCGCCAACTTTGCCCACTCTCGGTAGGCACCCAACATCCGGGTCGCCTAGTGCTGATATCCTCCGTCTTCCGTTCGTCAGAGGAGGCATAGTTTGGGAGTAAATCTACCCATAGAGCGCTGAAAACATTAGACATTTACGAAAATAAATATAGGTTACTGGTTTTCAGTCAAGTTGGAACGATCACACGACACTTGTTATCACGCTCAAATAGTCTTCACGCTGGCCTCGCGTGCTCGCTCCCCTTCGACTACGTTGTTCATCTGCTTGACTGAGCGCAGGTCCTTCATCTGCCGAACTTCATCCCCGTAATTCTTGAGATGGATTACCAGCCGTCGGGTTAGGCATCCCCTCTTCCTTACCCTCCCCGAGGCGATTTGAACAGGTTCCTCTGGAGGTTGGGTAACACCTTGTGGTGCCGCAGTCCCATCGTCTCTACCACCCACTGATATCTGTGTCGATGATGCTGGCGCTACCAGAAAAATGTCGCCCACATTTTGCTTCCTCCTCCTGCACTTGGGCGGACCCCCGCCCACCTCCGAGGCACAAGTGGAGCCCTTTCGTTGGCCCCCGCCCCTCGCTGCAGGCTGGTGCGCCCCCGTCGTCACGGTCCCCTACATAGGCTATCAGTTCTAAACGCGCTCCGCCTCCAAGTCGCCTAGTCATGACATTCTCCGTCTTGGACGTCTGATCAGCCGAAGTTGACATCATTAAATTTTGTTTTATCTCGCAGCCGAACTCGTTTCTATGTTATCTTTTGCCTCGATACTGCCATCTCTCAGTCTCGCACCCTTCTTGTATCTGAAACATGCATACAGACGAAAAGCATTTCCCACGCACGTTATTTTGAAGCCATCTTGAGCGACGGTTGTGTTCGTTTGAAATTCATGGGTGGCCATCACGATGGCCGATGCTGGCATTGATTTGTAACTCATCATATCACCCTCCATGTATCAGGTGCAATGCCAAACTGTAAAAGTGATGTTACGACTGCATTCAGCAGCAGCACCACTTCCGTCCAGGGACGAAGCCGGCTGGCAACTCGCCGAGAAATTTTTCGTCCCCGTACACTAACCAAACGATGAGGACGGAAAAAGGGGCCATGCTGGAGGCGGGGAGTACCTTGCGCATAAGGCATCCAGATCCGCGTGGGAGACTCGGTCTTCAACCAGCCAGCGAAGGCGAAACAGCTAAGCCTCGACGATTATATGTCTTATGTCCGATGCGTGCGCGAGCTAAAGCACCATAAACGAACCCCCGAGACCACAAAGGTGGTATGGTACCTAGTTCCGGAGTCTCTAAGGCTGAAAGAGCTTGCGCTCGAGAAATTCGGGCAGGACCTCTTTTTTATACCTCCACAGAGCCGAGTCGGCACGTCCTCTACGCAAAGAATTGGCTGACCGACTACATTGAGAGCGGAGAGATGGCTGAGAGCCTGGCAGCAGCGGCGGCAGACATGATGGGTCTGGCGGAGACGGATGACAGCATCCTAACGCGACAGTCGGGCTTCGGCAAGGTAGCTGCTTGGCTGAATATGCGCTGGCATAAGGTCTGGTGGCTCTCGCCTGGGAAGCCTTAAATGCATCCATGCGAGGCAAGGTCGTACATGCAGTTGGAGGACATGGCAGACAAGTGGAGCGGATTGTGAAAAAGGGATTCATGAACCGCGAATGGAGGGCAGGACTTGGTTCCGACATTCTTATGCTGCATGCGAAATGGTTGAACTCATAACACTTGACTTTTGCCGGCACTTTGCCTACGGTGCTCTCCGTATAATCTAATTTTATCCCCTCTTGGTCCTTTCTTCCTTACAGCTCGGAGGAGTACGGGCAGAACGTGGCGCTCCAGCTCGTGCAAGACTCGAGCCCCGTCTCGCTTGGCGATGGCTACGGCCAGGGGCAGAGGGTGGACAGGGAGGAGGGGGTCGTGGGGGTTAAGATGGAGGCAAGGGTGTGTTAGCTTTGGTAGTGAAGATGGTGGGG
>NW_005803204.1:13515-14045 GCF_000240725.1 Microchloropsis gaditana
TAAAGGTGCTAGATGGAGGGAGAGAGGGCGGGTGCACCTGGTCGGGGACCTGCGTGGCCGGAAACTCGACGGTCGCCACGGCCTTGAGCTCTTTTCCGCCCGCCCCGGTCGCCTTGGCCACGGCAGTCTGCACGTCTGGCACCAGGAAGGAGGGAGGGAAAGAGAGATGTAGGGAGGGAGGATGAGAAGGGAAAGTGAAAAGCATGCATGGATAGTCGAGCGGTCTGATCACTTCATGATGACCTGCGCGCTCGCAGACCTCCGAACACCGTTGTCGGGCTCAATGAATCCAGGAAGGTTACCGTCGCCCCGCCCCGGATGGAGGGTCCTGCCCGACCCTCCTCCTTCCCGCATCCTTTTGTCCTCGCTTTTCTGCCCCCTAGTCGCCTCTGTACTTTACCGCTCTCTTCTCGCAAGAGCCCAAGTCACCACCAGAATATCTTCATCGTCCCCTGCTCTCCTATCCACGTCCGTCCCCACCATCTTCACTACCAAAGCTAACACACCCTTGCCTCCATCTTAACCCCCAC
>NW_005803203.1:0-7064 GCF_000240725.1 Microchloropsis gaditana
GAAATGCACAATGTCGGCCCCCGCCGCCAACACGTTGTCAACCTCTTCCAGGACCCTGCCTTGAAGGCCCTTACCCAGCAAAACCCCCTGTGTGCCGACTGCGAGGCTCCCCACCCGGATTGGGTCTCCTTGAATCTAGGGGTGGTCGTGTGCTTGCAGTGTTCAGGAGTGCACCGGTCTCTGGGCGTGCACGTGAGTAAAATCCGGAGCTTGGCACTGGACGACGTGGATCCCGTGGACCTGGCCCTTGTCTCTCGGCTGGGCAATACCCGAGTCAACAAGGTATATGAATACCAGTTCCCGGACGGATGGCGAAAGCCACGGCCGCACGAGGATCGAAGCGCTCGGGCCCAGTACATCAAGGCGAAATACGTCTGGAAAGGGTTCACGTGCATCGTGTCTGATGGCGTTGGGAGCGCAGCGGGCGAAAACAATGGAGGCAGATCAGAAATAGCAGAAGCTATAGATTTAGGAGTCGCGGGAAAGGCAAAAGACGACAAACTCGGTAATTCCCTGATGTTGGTTAAAGCTGTGATGGAGAACAATTTGGAAGGCGCCCTTGAGGCCCTGGTGCAAGGCGCAGACGTGGACTGGACGGGTGGAACCGAGAACGAGAAGGGACGGACCCCCCTGCATCTGGCGGCCCGTCAAGGGGACGAAGTCGTGGAAGCGGTGGCTTTCCTGGTGCAAAATGGCGCGAATGTGGGACTGCGGGATCGCGATGATCTGACCGCATTGGATTTGGCCACTCAAGGCCACCACGCTCTAACTGTTCAGTATTTGCTGAAATTTTGAACGAAATTTTCGATTGGACGGACGGCAAGCACGCCTGCTTCTCCTTGTAGTCCTTTCCCTGTTTATCTCCGGATGTTGTAATTTTATACTTAAAGATTTCTGTTTCGCTTCATGTCTGCATAATTTGTTATCACATTAAATACACAACGCAATAATAAGTACATTGTTCTCGCTTTCGACCTTTTCTTACTTTAGCTGAACATTACTCTCACATGGGAGGCTGACAGCTCCCTATACGGGAAAAACTGACTATCCACCCGCAGCACTTGCAGATTTAATTGCCCTCATACATCCTTTCTAATTATTTTACAGAGTGCTTTGTTATTTTGTTAAGTAAATTAAAAGATTAGATAAGAAAGAAACTCGGATAAGCTTTGTTGATAGACCTTGGCACGTAAGCAAGTCATCTTCAAAGGATGCGCTTCGATTGCAAAAGCTCTTTGGTAAGAAGATTAAGACGCAAACCGATGCGTCATTTGACCCTTTGCGTACACATTGTTAAATCAGGAGCGAGCTTTCGGGTATGGCACTAAATTCTCATCGTTTTTTGGCCTGAGTGAATTGATCTTGGTCTTCAGATGGTGTAAGAGAAGCGGCGAGCGCGGCGCCCGAGCGTGGGAACTTAACTAGGAAAAACATCCCGAGCGCCTACAAAACCGACAAATGGACATGAGCCGTAGGGCGAATTTCAAACAGAAGTATGAAGGGTGTGCTCTGAAAAGGAGGTTTCTTTTTTAATCCTTCCGCCACCTCGTGCGCTCGTCTCAATTTATCAAATGCCATCGCGAAGGGTTGAAGGGGCCACCTTCGCCTACGTTGATCTGGCGACACGTCTAATTAAAAGAACAAGAAGTTGAGGGGAAAGACCTTGCTCGCCTTTGATCAGTGCCTCAACGAACATCTCCTAATTTGCCTCTGCCGGTTTCCGTATCGGTAGCCTGGTGCAATTTCTTCGCCGTAGAAGTTGATATTGTCTCTTGGAAGGATACGTCGAATTGCTGCGGATCCCACGGTATACAGATCCGCAAGCAGGGGGCGAATTTGTGTCCCAGGCAGTAATCCCATCTCTCCTTGAGGAAAGAAAGAAGCAGCTTGCTGTGCTAAGCTTTGATCGAAGGCTTACCAAAGGGCATCTTTTTTTTAAAGGGATGTTTTTTTCTTCGAGAAGTCTTGCCTTCCTGCTCTGGGTGTACACGTACTCACAGGCATCTATTGCTCGGTTCAGCATGCGTTCTTAAGAATAGTTCTTGTAGGCTGCGGGAAATAAAGCCTTCCGTCCTGTGTCCCTGTCCTTCTCACTGTCCCCTTTTCACTTTTTTCAGCGCTTTCGATTAAAATGAAGTTCGCCTCCCTCCTGTCTTTGCTTGCGGCCCCCCTCCTGGCCTCTGCTTTCCTTGCTCCGGCCCCCAAGGTAAGTCCGTACGACAAGCAGAGCTGGCCAGGCCCTGGTTGCAAAGCTCCGACCTGGATGGCGGAGTTTTCTCTTCAAGCTTCTAAGCCCTATCCTTTTTCCTGGGTATTGCCATATCCTTCCTCTTACGTCCAGACTACTCGCGCCCGCGGTGTGGTCTCCATGGTCCAATCCAAAGCTCTGCCTTTCTTGGCTGCCCCGAAGAAGCTAGATGGTTCCCTGGTCGGCGACTTTGGCTTCGACCCCATGGGGATCTCGGATCAGGTAAGCTTGTTGCCGTCCAGGAGTGTAGACTAAGCAAAGGCGATCAATTGAAGAGGGAGAGGCCCCCTGAACGAGGGAGACGGTCCTTCGACCCGTCCTGGCCCTCGTCTCGCCTGGTCACCGCCCCCTTGGCTTCATATTTTTTTTCCTCTCCCCACTTAGGTGGCAAATTTGAAGTACGTACGCGCGGCCGAGCTTAAACACGGGCGGGTGGCCATGCTTGGTTTCCTAGGCTGGGTCGTGACGCAATTCGTCCACCTCCCGGGGGAGATCTACGCGGAATCCAACCCGCTGAAGGCGATCGCCGCCGTGCCCCTCATCAGCCACGTGCAAATCTTTCTCTTCATCGCTGCCATCGAGCTGGCGACCCTGGATAGGACGTACACGGCGGACAAGCCTTGGGACCTGGGCTTCGACCCCATGAACATGAGCAAGGTGAGGAGTCGAGACGGGGGGGGAAGGAGAAGCACCGCAACGCGACAATAAAAAAAGAGAAGTAGGAGGAAGCTGTCTGGGGGAAGCGTGGAAAGCAGAGGAAATGGAGGCTGGGTGGTCGGGCAAACGAAGAGGAGATGGTCTCGATCCAACCCCAGGAAGCGTCGATCCTCTTGGCAGCCTTGCAGCCCAGCCCTAACACAACCCCCCCTTGTCCCTGTGCCGTTGACATATCAGGGAAAGTCCGAGCAACAGATGAAGGATCTGGAGCTCAAGGAGCTCAAGAATGGCCGCCTGGCAATGGTAAGTCGCAGACAGTGCCCCGTGCACTCTCAGAGACGTGTTCGTAGACGCGACTGCTCTCTGCCAATTTTTCCAAGAGCATTGCCTTTTTTGAAAATTTTCATGGTCTCGTGATCCTCGTCTTCAACTTCGACGACAACCCTCTTGCATGGTTGCCCTCTGATTCGAACGTCCTCCGCCCCATTCCCATGTTCCTTCTGACTCCCCTCCCCCCTTGTCCTAACCCCCAACTCCCGGCCCCTCTTCAGATCGCCATCATCGGACTCATAGCCCAGACCGCCTACACGGGCATTCCCCTTTTCTCTTGAACGGGTCAAGGGCTAGGTCTTGAGAATTGGTAGGAAATTACATGTGTTGGGGGAGGAAAGATGACATCGAGCCCTTTGCCCATTGTCCAGTATGCATGACTGTGGAAGGGACAGCGCCGACTCCATCTCTTTATATACAACATTGTGGCGAGGGAGGATAGGGGACGGTCCTACAGTAGAGGCAGCATTCAATGCATGCGGGTTTCATTTCATTTCCAATTGATCGGCTCTCTCTAGTGCGCGCGCGTGTTTTCAGCTTTCTCCGGTTCTACTTGTAGCAGTATCTGTGGGACGTTCGTTACGATTTAGCGGATTCTTACGAGACATTTAAAATTCGAAACGGATTGATCCTTGCGAAGGATGAGTGGCGACGAAAACGGTTTTCTAACGCTTGCTATAACGCTTTGGTTTCCCCTTCCATTTTGGCACGTATTTCATCGAGCCCTTTCTACCCTTCGAGACGAATCGAGCAACCATAGATCGAGCAATAAAGTAAAGTGGTTGTGGATGCGGTGGGATCGAATTCTGTAACAACCTTCCTTTTGTTTGTCACATTGTTTGACTCCTGTTTGTCAGCCTCTGCGATCCCCTCCTTGCCTTTCTACCCCTCCTTCCCTGCGCAATCAGCAATATCATTCACGGCTCAGCACTCCCTGGGGAGCCTTCCAGGTCTCCTGTACGACGTGCTTTACTGGACCTTAGCCAGTTCGGCGCGCATGGCATCAATGGTGGCTTTGTAAGCGTCCTGCGTCCGCGGGTTCTTCAAGATCGCGCTTCCCGCCACAAAGAAATCTGCCCCCGCCTCCGCAATGTCCTTGATGTTCGCCACGCCCACACCGCCGTCCACCTCCAGACGAATGTCGTACCCGCTCTCGTCGATCATTTTACGTGCCTCCTTCAATTTTTTCAACGTCTCCGGAATAAAGGATTGGCCCCCAAAGCCCGGGTTCACGGACATGAGCAAAATGATGTCCACCTTGTCCAAGACATGCTGTGCCAGGGAGAGGGGAGTGGCCGGGTTAAAGACCAACCCAGATTTGCACCCCTTGCTCTTGATCAACTGCAGAGTCCGATCGATGTGATTGGTGGCTTCGGGGTGGAAAGTGATGAAAGAGGCGCCGGCATCCGCAAAATCAGGAATGATACGATCCACTGGTGAGACCATGAGATGTACGTCAATGGGTGCCGTGACGCCGTGGTCGCGGAGGGCTTTGCATACCATGGGGCCAATGGTCAAGTTAGGCACGTAGTGGTTATCCATCACGTCGAAATGCACAATGTCGGCCCCCGCCGCCAACACGTTGTCAACCTCTTGTCCAAGCTTGGCAAAGTCGGCAGAGAGAATGGATGGGGCAATCCAGAAGTCTTTCTTAGCAGCCATGGCCATGCGGCCGCGGGTGTATGAGCGGGGGACGGGGGGGACAAAACCGTGTGCTACGGTGGCGAGGGCTGCTACGCCGGCGCATGCGAGGAGAGAAAGACGAGCCATCCTTGGAAATGTGGAAGAAAGAAATTTGCAGAAAAATTGACAACTGTGCTCTGTGCGCGAATAATCATGTAATTTGTTGAGACCTGTGTGATGGTACGTTGCCAACTTCAGCAGGGCTTCATGGATCGGGTGGACGCTCAGCTGAAACCTCGTGACATGCATTGAGGCAATTCACACACCTGCCTACGACACAAAAGGGTCCAACATAAGATGCGTGATTTAATAATATATCCGCACTATCCAGAAGCTGTACGGTGGAATAATGGGCAATTTACTGCCAAGACATGGTGCTATACGGAAGGGGAGAAGGGGCATGACGGGGTTGGACACAAGATACACCTGGCGGAGGCGACCTAACGGACTTTTCCTTGGCTTTTTTTCCCCTTTTTATGGGTTTTCGAGGCATACCCACTTCGGAAGGGTAAATCATCGTTTGAAAAGCGGTCGCGTTTTGAAATGATGCGGTGGTCGTTTGAGGCAGTTTTTGGTCCTTTGCGGTTGCTGTCGAATGTCCATCATTCGTCCATTGTCTATTCCAAAGTAAACACCCCTCTCCCTAGATGGTTTTCAATAACGCTTGCGTTCCGGTCTTTTTACATTACTTGCTTTTTAAAACTTACAAAATGTCTTCCCATTCCTCCTCTCGCTCCTCTACTGCCTCTTCCTTCTCTTTGCCGTTCATTGCCCCTCCTTTCTTCCTTCCCCCGTCCTTATCATCCCCATCCACGTCCACCCTCCGCACTTGCATTCGGAACAACTCCGCTATTTGGCCTGCAGTCGTGGCGTCTTCCACTCCCTTATCGCTTCGTATCTTTAAAAATCTGGGAAACCTCAAGGAGAATCCTCGTTGGGCATCCACGATGCCCACCCCCGCCTTGTGGACTGGAGACAGGGTCAATTCTGCCCCGCGTACCTCCCACACTTGGCAAGGCTCGAACCACACCGCACATGTCTCTCCTGTCCTGACGTATGACTTGGGATTCTCCAACAAGCGGCCTTCTTCCTGGTAAAACGCGGTCAGCTCGGTGTACATGGCGTCCGTCAGCCCCGACATGCACCGACAAAGTGATTGAAGTTCATCGGTTTCGGGGTTAAAGCACGCGAGGAGGATGGGAGAAAACCAGCCTGCTTTGCGGCCATTGCCCCACCTTGGGAACGAACAAGAGAAAGGAGGGATGATGGGGGGAATAGGGTTCAGGAAAATGGTAACATAGCAATGCACCTTCATCTTCGTCACCGTTGATCTGCCAATATCACAGAGAGATGATGGAGCGAAGAAAGGCCAAAGACGGGTACAACGGCATGAGAAAAGGATGGGCGTGGTATACCCGGAACCGGACGAGAAAGCGACGTACCAGGCACCGATGGGGACGAGGTCGAGGGTGTCGTGCAGCCCCTCCACGTAGTCGCGCTTGACCTTGAGCCAGGAGTCCGTCCTTTTCGAGGGCTCGTATTCGTGGGGCAAAGACTTGCACTGCGGACAGATGGAGGAAAAGAAAGAAAGAAAATTAGACGGGGCGTGAGGGCTCATGTGGCAGTAGCACGACATTAGATTCCCTGACAAGCTCGAGTTGCCTCTAGCGGAGAGGAGGGATGAGGACGGAGGGATGAAGGAGGCGATACGGGGAGGGAGGAGGAGGGGGGGTCCGTAAAGTCCTCTGGACCCCAGCCTAGTTCGCTCCTACTTTTACTCCCACTCTTCTCACAGTGGATGTTTTCCCATATCTTGAGTCGTGCACATTCTACTTCCGCCTTCCCTCCTCCCCTCCATCTCAAACTCCCTCGCTTCTGACCATGATCCCCTCGCAGCCAGCCTCCAGTGCCTCGGTGAAAAATTCCTGGACCTTCTCGGGGTCATTCGTCTCCGTGTGTGCAGCAAACGCAAAGCGGCCTTCAAAGCCTCCCTCACTCCCTCCCTCCCCTCCCTCCAACAACGGCCCAAACAAGGAATAGAGACGAGCCCGGCGCGAGGAGAGCGGCTCCTTCACGTAAGATTGGCCGTTGAGGAAGAGGAGGTCAAAGGCAAAGACGCAGACTTGAACCCTCACGCCCTCCGCCG
>NW_005803203.1:7235-9106 GCF_000240725.1 Microchloropsis gaditana
GCTGAATATTCCTTTCTTTCGTGCCGCGACGATAATGAGGAGGAAGAGGACGAGGAAATGGAAAAGGAAACGGGAAAAGAACCGGCTGACGGGACGGAGGGAGATGGCCTTATGGAAGGAAGCGTACTCGGCGTGAACGGGAACGCCGCTCTGTGTGAAGGAAAGGAGAAAAAAAGCTTGGAAACGCCCCCTTTATACGCGCAGCAATGCCATGCGGCGAATATTTTGCGGGAGGAGGACTCCCCATTCTTCGCTAGGCGAGTACAAGAATCGGTAAGACAACGCGTAGATCTGTCAAGTGGGTCACGCTGAACGACACAATGGCTGCTTTCCGCGGCTGTTATAGAGCCATGTAACTTTCTATATACCAATTCACTCTCCTGTCTTTCCCTTTCCGGCAGCTCGCAGATGCGAAAGAATCTGCCTCGAGCATGCGGGAGCTAATCAAGGGCATGAAAGGATTATGCAAGGCTACGGCATCCATCAGTGCGGCCTCCGCCTCTCTGGCCAAAATTAACCAAAAAGTGGCCGATAAAATGGCCGAGAGAAGTAGACATCCAGGTTCAATGGAAATGGTGCCCCTGCTTCATCGTTTCGCGAACATGTTGGGCGATATGGCCTGTGCCCACGACACGCTGGTGGATGCGCTCACGCAATCGTTCATCCATCCCGTGGAGGCTTTTTGCGCCCGAGAGACAGAGAAGGCAGTGGAACATGAAAAGCTTTACAACCAGGAGAAGCAGGTCTTTACCGAGGCTATGGGAAAGCTTTTGCGGGGCCCACTCAAGCCCAGTAGCAAAAGCTCCCCTGCCAGCACTCTATGCACCCGTGCACTGGACGTCGGGCTTGCGCGTCGGCACATGGAGCAAGCCAGGCACCAACTGGCACAGAACGTGGAGGCCTTGGAGATTCGTCGCAGCCTCGAGCTAACGGAAGGGATGGCGGCTGTGCTGTACGCGTATCAAGCCCACAGTCGTATGTTGATGGAGTCGGTGGTCTTTCCGTCTTCCTGCCTTGACGGGATCCGTGCTTCCCAAGCGTTGGGAAACCAGACTTTAGAGGGTGTCCAGGCCGAGTGGCAGCGTCGCTCCGAGATGCTTGAGATGTTGCTTCCTGCCGAGGTGATGGAACGGGGCTTGGACACTTGCGACGAGGCGGAATTTGCGCAACTCTCCCGGGTGGAGTCTGCCCTGATCACCCCTCTTTCCTCCCCCCTCTTGGACCTGATCGACCGGAGGTACGGCGTTTTTGACGTCCAGCACTCGCTCCGGACATTATACCAGCCCCGACAGGCGCCTGGCGTGCACCACGAGTCCTATTTGCACATGCAGGTCCGTGCCAAGGGGCTGGCCTCCACCACCGCCAGTCACGTGTGGATCCGCCGCTGGTTTGTCCTGGAAGGGAGCAGCCTGTACTACGTCCGGGAGAGCAGCCACGACCCAGTGGGGGAGTCGATGGAGGGGTCGGAGCGGAGTTTGGTGTGCGACGTAGTGCTGTCGAGCATTCGTGAGGTTCCCCTCCTGGGCCACGGGACCAAGAGCCTGGGGGCGGGCAATGCCACCGAGGCACAGACCTCCTCAGCCGTGCCTTACTGCCTGGAGATTTTTTCCGCGAACCGAAAACGCTTGATTTTGCAAGCGGAGGGTCCAGAGGAATTGCGGGCTTGGCTCGAGGCTTTCCGGCGTCGGCTCGAACGTCTGCTGGTAGGGGGGGGCGGCATTCCCCCATGCCTCTCCCCTGGTCGAAGCAGCGCCTCGTCTTCGCCTGAGCGGTCGGGCTCGAAAAGTCCGGGCGTGCTCGGGGGGAACTTGTCCCCCTTGAGGATTGCATCGGGTTTCAGCCGGGTCTGGCACAGCCCCGGAGCAGGGGCT
>NW_005803203.1:11954-14038 GCF_000240725.1 Microchloropsis gaditana
CTTTCTCAAGGTCCTCCTTTTTATCCTTATCCTGTTCTTCCTGTCCCTCGCCGCCAACGTCACTGGTCTCCTCGCCCTTCCCTCTTCTGTTCTCAACACCTCCCTTCTTCCCTTTTCCTACGCCTTTCCCCTCCGTTACCGTCCCTTCCTTCTCTCCCTTCTCTGCCTCTTCGTCTATCGCCGCCTCAAAATACGTCGATCCACCCCCGTAGTACCTGTTCCCTTTCGTCTGCGCTTCATCCAGGTGCCCCTCCGAGAACAAGGTGTGCGTTCCTCCTCGGCGTGGCTTGTCTTTCTTCATCTTTGCTTTTGCAGCCAAAACATCTGCGGACACTACCTTCCGCTTTCCCTCCTTCCCTCCCTCCTTCAATCCCTCCTCAGGCCTCGTCACCACCAAAGTAAGGACTACCTTCCCCCCTCCAAGCTCCAAATCCCCCAATTTTTTCCCGGATTCGGGGCCTCCTTCCACGTAGGTCCTCAGAACGGGCACGCGCGTCACCACCTTCAACCCTCCCACGGGCACTTGCCCCGTTTCTTTGGGCCTCTCCGCCCGCAAGGCCGCCATCAGCTTGGACAGCGTCGCGTTCGCGCGCAGGCCCGGCTTGAAGATGCTCCCGTCGGGCATCCGAACGGCTAAGGCGGTGAAAGCCTTCCGGGACAAGCCTGAATTCGACGACGGGGGCGAAGGGGCTGTGGCTTTCGGGGAGACCGCCGAGGACGGGGCTTGCGTCGGGCCCTTCTCCCCCCCGCCCGAGGCTGCCTTGGCCACAGGAGCAGCCGGGGCAGGAGGCGGCCGTCGCAAAGACTTGCTCCTGAAAATGGGCATGGTCTCTCCACTGGCGCCGGCAGCCCCGCCTGTGGAGCCGGCCCCGCCGCGCCGAACCCGGGACAGGTAGCCTCCGATGACCTGCTCGGCAGCGATCACAGGCGCTCGGTTCCGATGCCCGAGGACCAACGTGCCTTTGCCTCCCTCGTCGTTGAAACCCACCTTCTCCAGTATCCGAATCGCGGCGGGGTAGGCGCCCAACCGGTTTTGGAACGCTTCCCTTTCCATGTTGATGTGCCGGTATTTGGGGTCTCCGCTGAAGTGCTTGATCAAATTGCTCAGGTAGGCATTGACGGTTCGCAGGGCCTGCAGCGCCGACGCCGGGTCCCGTCCCTCCTTCCCTTCCTCCCCTGCCCGTACAGTCTCGGTCACCAAAGCGTCCACGGCCCGTTCTAGTTTTTCCTTCCGAGCCGCCCCAAAAGCGGCCAGACCTGCCAAATGCGCCAGCTTGCTCCCCATTTTCTCCAAATCCTCCGCGGTCTTGGCGTGCGGGTCTTTCAAGGGGTCGACGGGCGGTCGGGGGCTTCGCATCAAGAGGCGCGTCATGAATGCCTGCAGGGTGGCTTGCTGGGGCATACCGACGAAGTTGTCGACGAGGGCCCCGTCCCTGAAGGCAAAGACCGAGGGGAGCGCCTGCACGCCGAGCATCTCGCTGATCCCTCGGTTCTTGTCCGAATCCACCTTGGCGAGCCGGAACAAGCCTCCGGCCTTCACGGCCATGGCTTCCAGCATGGGCCCCAGCTGTTTGCAGGGGCCGCACCATTCTGCGTACACATCCAGGAGGACGGGCACGGGCGACTCGATCACGATCTTTTGCAGGTCGCTCTCGGTCACTTCGAAGACCACGTCCGCGTGCGCCGCGGGGGGAACGGGGGGGGTTGTCGCCGGCTTCTTGGTGGCCGGCTTTGTCGGTGGGGGTGGCGGCTGCAGTGGACCGGAGGGAGGGCCCCGAGAGGGGGAGGCTGTTCCCGCCACAGGGGCCGGGGGAGGGAGGTCTTTGGTCTTCTCCCGCTGCGCCAAGAGGGCCTGCCGCGCCACGTCCTCGTCCCACCCTTCCCCCACCATCTCCTCCACAGCCGCCTCCAGGTCCCTGGCCATCGCGTCCTGGTCGAGGATCTCCAAGGCAGTGGGGAGATCCCCCTTAGCCAGAGTCAGAAGCTCGAGGGCATCCTCCCGACTCAGCCCTTTGCCAATCAGGGCATTCACGCCGTCCACGTAGGCGGGGGGGATGGCGGTGTCTTCTTCTGGAGCAGGGGAG
>NW_005803202.1:0-14036 GCF_000240725.1 Microchloropsis gaditana
AAGATATTGCACCCTCCTTGCCTCCCTCCCATCCCCCACGCACGTCAACTAACTCCTGCGCCGTCACCCCGTAACGGTGCAGCAAGGCGGAACGCATGTGTGTTTGCCATTTCCCGGCAAGATCTGTGATGTGAATGTCGGGCGTGGACCCCTGCCCCTGCAGGTACTGCACAAAGGCGGGAGGGAGAAAGGGAGGGAGGAAGGGGGTAGGTATGGACGCCTGCTGGGCAAGAATTCCCTTTGGATGGCAGGCACTACCTTCTCCATGCACAAACGTGCCAGAAGGACATTCTCGTAGCCCGTCTCGACCAGCGGGCGGAGGTGTCGCAAGCTGTAAGGCGTGCGGACAGGGTGTATGTGGGGGGGGGGAGCAGAGAGGGATGACAAAGCGAGGGGGGCGCGGTGAGAGCCATGCTGGACCGCCTGAAACCTGGAGATTGGCGCTCAATCTCTATTTTGGGAAAGAACTTAACCCTTTAAACCCGTGCGTGTTGCTCTCCAAGGCCTTCCTAGGGTGAAGGTTAACGTCCCAATCCACACACCTGTCACTCAGCCACCCCGGGCATTCGTTCGCGGAAGCGCCCCCCACAGGCGCACAATACGTAGCCAATTGTGGCCACATTTTCTTGACGCTCCTGAAGGCGGCTTGACTACTCTCCTCGACACTGTTGCACAGGACCCCGTCGAAATCGAGGGCTAAAATGTCCTTCACTGTGCGAGGAGGGGGCAGTGGAACCGATGCTTCTGGCCTGCTTTCCGTCGACGTACGGAAGGGAGGTGGATGGCTCTGAGGTTTGATTTCTGTGGCTGCTGGATCGATGGACGAAGGATGCCAGAAGGAGGGAGGGAGCGGGCCAAACGCACGCGCATGGTGTAGCGTCGATGTCAGCAGGCAAAGAAACGCTACGTTAGTAGGGCTGCGGCCTCCCGAAAACGCTCTTTTAAGGGATGTTCTTTGAAACATAAGCTGTTAGTGTTGTACGGAGAAGCACTGTCAAGATGAGGATACACTTCGACACATTCACATTTTTCCCAGATGAAACGCCGCCGAAAAAAACAACGCGTGAGGAGAAGATGGAAAAAAAACAAGGAAGAAGATCTGAAGCCCCGGGTGCCTGAAGGCGCGTCGTTGTCTTGGGAGCAACAGCCACCAAGAAGTTCCAAAACCATGAATATAAGCGCCAACCCTCGAACACCACATTTTAAACACGTCTGCTCGTACACCTGACCTCATGCAATCAATTATCTTCCGCGTGTTGGCTTCATTTCCCCTTGAGGTCTCGCTGTAAAGGCGTCACGGAGGTCCCAACACGTACGTGGTGTCTCTTCGATCTTTCTCAGCCCTACAGATTGAGGCCGATATCATTTTTTTATTCGAGACAAGTCCGCATTTACAATTGTAAAGACTCTAAAATCGGTACACTTCAAGGGTTAAGCACAGAAACGGGATGTTTTGGGTTACAAGCGGCTTAATTTGCGTTGGCACGCTTTCAGCGTGTGACAGCTGTTGGCACGTTTTTGAGAGGTACCTAAAGATCGATAAATTCGCTGTCTAAGCGTCGAATCCCAGCAACCCAACAACAACACCGCATGCCCCTAAAATTTGCAACAAATTAATAAAAATTGTTGGTTTTCACCAACGACCTGTTATGATAAATATCTATCTGTTACAGATGCCGCCCTTTATAAGACGGTTTCTCGGTTTAACGAGGTCCCTCAGCACCCTTGCCACTGGTATAACATTTCTCGCTTTGATTCCCTCCTCTTGTAACGCCTTCCTCGCCCCGGGGTCACCGGCTCGATACCATATGAAAGCAACATCAACTCAAGCTATGAAAGCCGGCACCAGCATTGTCCGCCGCAGTCAGGGGCTTCGTGAGATAGTCGACCAATATGATGTGTTTCTCATCGATCAGTGGGGTGTTATGCACGACGGTCACGCCGCCTATCCGGGGGCGGTGGAGTGCATGCAGTCAATTTTGGCCGCCGGCAAGTATGTTATTCTCCTGTCTAACTCCTCGAAACGCAAAGCCGGCTCGCTCGCGCGTCTTACAGACATGGGTTTTCAGCCTGAAAAGTACTTGGACGTTATCACGTCGGGCGAGCTCACTTACCTTGGCCTCAAGCCACCACGTTCCCCTTCTTACGCAAACATCCGAGGCACAAATGTCCTTGTCTTCGGGTCCGGAGATGAAGACCGGGAGTACGTGGAATCGTTGGGCTGTCGGGTTTCTCCGGTGGAGGCGGCCGACTTTCTCTTGGCCCGCGGTCCGTTCACAATACTGGATTCACCCGACCCTGCCACGCCGCCTCAAACGTTTGGACCGGGTCGAATCCTGCACGAGAGCGCAGAGTTTGAAGCGGTGGCCGCCAAAGCCATAGCGCGGGGGCTGCCCATGATTGTGTCCAATCCCGACATCGTCCGACCTGGCGGCGACAACGACCCCATGCCCGGGCTTCTCGGGCGTGCCTATGAGCAGAAGGGGGGCCAGGTCATGTATGTAGGCAAGCCATACCCTCTGGTGTATCAAGAGTGCCGAAAACGTCTCGTAGGGCTGAAGCCGGCCGGGGGAAAGGCGGATTGGAGGATATGCGCAATCGGAGACTCGATGTGGAACGACGTGAAGGGCGCAGTGGACGAAGGCTGGGCATCTGTCCTGGTCACGGATGGGATCCACGCAGAATCTTTGGGGGTACGACAGGGCTCTGGGGAGGAAGTGCCGGGTGAAAGCCTAGATTTCTTCCTGGAAGGCTTCGCATACCGGCCAAGCCACACAATACCGTGTTTTCGATGGTAAGATCACGGGAGGAAAGCGATGAAAGGGCGGGAGCAAGATAACATAGGCTTGAATAGTGTGGCGCAACAACAAAGAATCCTTTGATTTCATTTTTGATACATGCGTACCCTGAGATTGCTACCAAGGCTACTTCCATGGTGACGACTTATGTCATGTACAACACATTGACACTCAAAGCACATGTAGCTAGTAACGGCTCATTTACTTTATGAATGAGAAACTAATCTGCAAATGAATTCGGACGTTAAGTCTGGAAGCTTGCTCTATATGCGAGTAAGAGAAAAGTTCTATGGAGGCATTTAACAACGTCTTAGGTTCGCACTTCTCCTCCCTTGCGCCTCTCTAATCTCTGGCACGATGTAGAAGACGTCGATTTGCTTGTTCCCTTCGTGTCTCTTCCTTCAGTACGGCCATTTTGCCATAGATAAACCCATGCGATTGGTCGCCGGAAGCGAACGCGGCTTTCTCCCCCTCCTCGAGCATCCTGTCAAACCTTGCCTTCCTGTGCAGGGTCACCCTATCGAACTGCTCC
Source organism: Microchloropsis gaditana (assembly GCF_000240725.1). NCBI lineage: Eukaryota > Eustigmatophyceae > Eustigmatales > Monodopsidaceae > Microchloropsis > Microchloropsis gaditana. The sequence continues at coordinate 3,331 of NW_005803202.1, forward strand.
TTTGCTGTTTGGTACGCTATGACGATGAAAAGAAAGACCAATTTGTCAGAGAAATCTATGAGGATGAGATTTCGAAATAGGGTTTTTTTTAAAAGAACCGTTGTGACATTACCAGGCAAGGCTGCTTGTCGATGTGACATAAGGGCCTTAATTTCTTCCTCGGACGGTTTTCGTTCAAACTGAACTTCTTGCTGTTGTTCTTGCTGTTTGTCTTGTTGTTCTTGTTGTTGTTCGGACAATTTATAATCGACGTGCTTTTGTGTCGAGACGGCTCCTGCTGTGCTTTTCCCAGCCCGAAGCTTGGAACTGTTCCCTGTGAGGTCTGCGGCGTTTCCTCCTCGAACGAGTATTAACACAAACGCGACGATTGTCGTTGAAAATAGAAGCTTGCGCATTCCTAGTCAACTAGTGAGTCGCTGTACTGGAATCTTATGGCCTGTCTGTGAAAAGAAAGGGTTGCTGAATTGCGTAAGTGTGCCCAAAAGGACGCATTATGTCTGTCCGTCATTCAAGATATCCGGCCGCCACATGGGCCGAGGGGGGAGGTCAAATTTTGAAATCTGGAATTGGCGTGGTGGCGGTGCGCACAGGCCAGTCCACGTGACCACCTACTTGGCAGAGCATGTATGCATATGAATGATGAGAATATAAATCGAGATGTTATACGGCGTGTGCTGGATGGAAACATGCTAGGCTTTCTGAGAGGCTCATTTCAATCAATGCTAGCCTGTTGAAAAGCTGGCTTCATCATATACGTATGATCAATAATAGTGACAATAAATAAGTCCAATACTTGAACTATGGATATGAAAAGGACGAATTCTCGTGAGCAACGCTACAGTTTCGTCGAAGAGACGACTCTATGTATATATCCTCTCACGCATGCAAACTTGAAGTTACTTGAGCTGTTTGCGTGATTAAATTCGTGTGCGTGCCAGCCGTGTCTAGCCTGAGCACCCGAAAGTAGAAATACTTCCGACGAGTAAAGCCGAAAGTGAAGATATTGCAAAGGCTTCAAACAGTTTTTCGTTTCATCTTGATTTTAAAAAAGACTGTATGCGTTGCGTCCAAGAAAACATCGATCATGTTACTATTTTGCTATGCAATCCCCAGGTCTCTGCGTACATCGTAGGATCGTACGTGCCTGCAGCTTTATCCTTCGCTTCGTGACGCAAAGCTGACAAACTCTTTTCCATGCTTGTAATGTAGGGATGGCCTGATGGGACTGCTCTTTTCACCCAAGCAACAGCCTCTTCCAGTTGTTGTTCGGCTTGCGTATACTTATCCATCGCCCGATAAAGCAGTGCCAAATTATTCAGAATACCAGCCATGCTCATAGGGCTTATGCCCTCAAGGCTGTCTTTTCCCATCGCCGAGGCCGCTCCCCGTGCCCGTTGCATGGCTAGAGATGCCTGAAACAGTTTGAGAGCACGGTCATGATCTTCCAGGCGCCGATAAACTTCCCCCAGGTTGCCCAAAGCCTGTGCTATTTGAGGATGGGATTCCGGAAGAACCATTCTGAGGATGTCTAAAGCTTCCTCTTGGAATGGCAAGGCTAAGGCGCAGTTTCCTGCCTCCATGTGCATGGCTCCCACGTTCGTCAGCGCCTGCGCTAGTTTGATATAATTTGGAGGGTCCTCATTGCGCCTCCGCGCGATCAGCTCGGTATAAATCGGCTGTGCCAGAGTGTACTCTGCATTTTTGGCATAAGTGGAAGCAAGGCCGTACATCATTTCCATGAAAACCTCCTCTTCCTCTTGTCCTTCCTCCACGATATCATCCTTCTCGCTTTCCTCGGTCGTCGCATCCTTTACTTCTTCCCCGCGACTTCCCCCTTTCCCGCTCCTTGTGCTCGCAATTTTCTCTTTCAATTCCAAGGCATCCTTCAAAAAAGGAATCGCACGTTCAAACTCCCCACAAAGGTGGTAGGTGGTCCCAACATCGTGAAGTGCTTCCGCCAATTTCGCCACCTCCTTCTTGCCGGCATCAGGCTTTGCAATCGATCGACGCAAAGACAACACTTCTAAGTAAATTTCCAAAGCTTTGTCCAATGAGTCCTGGTCACGGTGCAGATCGCCCATACGCTTCAAGCAGGCCGTCTGAGATGGATGGGTTTCGAGCATCCCTGCAAGTTCTCGCACCTCGAGGCATTCCTTAAACAAAGAAACGGCTGCCACTCTGTCCCCCATTATAGCCCGACATTCTGCCAGGCCTTCTAAGGCATTAGGCAGCGAGAGATTGTGCGAGGGAAGACTGCTTCGGGCCAACTTGACGATCTTCTCCAAGCAAGCACTCATCTGACTGTATTGATTTAGGGCATCTAAAGCGCGAGCCTTTTTCTCCAAGATTCCGATCAATTTCACATAATCTTCATCACACTGTGGATCACTATACTGTGCAATGTCTTGTGAGCATTGTCGTAACGTCCGTACGGCTTGCGCGCGGCCGGTATTGCAGCTGTCAGGGGTCTTAGTCATCTTATTTGACGATGCGCCTGTGGTTGCGATTGTACGTGTTGGATGTGTCTCAGCTAAAGATGCAAAATTTTGAGAACACAACCCTCACTCATGGGAAAGAGCTTTCAAGATTCTGTTTTGTATCGTACACAAGGAAGAGCATAGCAAAGTACCAATAGCTTAGGTTAGACCGGGCCCATATCGCGCGCGTACGTCTCGAGTTCAAAGATTCAAATCAAGACATGTGCGCCTGTTCAGAAGGCAACAACTCGGCAGTCTCTCCGCTTCCTGGGCTTCTTTCAGCCGGAGGAGAATAGCCTTTAGAAAGAGATGTCAGAAAAATATAACCTCAACGTACATATAGTAGCTCTAACCCCAACTGATATCCTATACCTCGCAACTTATAAGCTATTCGTCGCTGAGAGCGTATAGTCTCGGTCGACTGATGAAAGCAAGCTATCTAGTCCGATGCAAGTCCGTTTAAGACATTAATGGTAAAGCCGTATGACAGAATGGAAATTTCATTAGGAGCTCTACGACCCCGAGATAGGAAGTTCGTGCTCTCCAAAAAGTGCAGCAACGGTTAAATACAATATTCTTTATGCAGTTATTTACGGGTTTCCTTGTTATATTTATATGAGTAATGGTCAGGAATCCTCTTGCTATTACAGACTTATGAGTACCGCTCTAGATTGGTATATTATTCGCCTCCTTTACTTCCCAAATGCGGGTGCTCAACCGTTTGTAACCTTCGTCAAGGGGATGTATACCATCCCACCCAGTAGGTATGCTTAGATTGCGAGCATCAGCCACATGGCAGTCTATGGGAGCGCCCTCACAAACCCGTTTGATTCCCTCCATCCCATAATCTACTGCTTCGGTCATGTTAAAAGCGTAATAAAAGCCGAGATAGATAACGTGCTCGACGCCGTCATCATGCATGCAAAGCAAAAGCTTTTCAGCAATGTCCATGGCTTCATCTATCTGCTTACGGCATTTGTCGTTGAATGCCCAGCAATCATCTCGCACGGTGATAACGTCATTTCCTCCGCCATTCAGAACAATTGTAGTGGGCACTGCTGGTGCCGTTTTCTTTCGCATATCGCCATAAACCTGCGGTACGCTTTTTACCCATCCGTCGTGTAGGCTTGAGCCGATGAGAGCGTAATTGTCAAGTTTTTGGCCCGAGAATTGGTTCAAGTATTTGTTAATCGCTCCAATACCCCACACACCATCACGGCCTGCCATGATCGAGTCTCCAACAAGGACCTATTAAATTGTATAGTTGACAAAGAAGTTGCATTCTTTGAGTAAGGTATAAGGATGAATACATTTAATTCTGGGCGTTGGTTGATGGAACTCTCACAGAAAATTTTGCTCGTTCTGTTTCTACCACCGCATAGCTACCAATAGTTTCGTAAATGATCCACGTCGTGCTTACTTACTGTGCTGGACATGCCTGTGGAGAGTACAGGTACTGTTGACATGGCTGTCATGCAGACAAGAAGACCGAACTCTCGCAGATGTGTAGGCATCGTCTAAATCTTGTTTGCGCCCTCCTCCAGCCTTCTCGTCCAGGAGCCAAAGATGATGTCCTGCCGTAATGGTTAGCGTAAATGTAAGGACGTTTCTAGTCGTTCGACACAGGTGCTTCTATTTCTACCTCTTGAGTGTTACAGATAGGAATCAGCAAAGTTCCGTCAAGGACTGGCAAGTAAGAGGAGGTAATCACGCGTCGCATCGAACAACAAACCACATAGTACTCAAGCAAGGGACGAGCACTAAACTGCAGCACATGCCGGGAGAAATTTTAAAGAAAGTGAGGTCGTTTACACATTAAGTAAGTCATCACCAGCCCAACAGGGCACTTTCTAGAGCGCCTGGCGGGCCATTTAATTTTTTGTTGTCGAAGCATTCATAATTCAAAAAAACGTTTGAGACGCATCCCTCCACGCCATGATTCCCCAAATAGCCATACGGGCACCGTTTTAAGCTAAAGAAGTCTTTGGGGGACATACAGCGTCTCTTTTCCCTTTTGCATTGTAATGTATAATTCATTTTAGATTTTCCAGTGGTGCCCATATTTATGCGACTACTTTACTCCGCTTCCTGGTGTTCGGTCATCTATCCAAGCAAAGGCCCAAACCCCGACAAAGAAATGGTTCCATGGAAGAAAGTCCGACAGATAAAGGTACATCCAAGTATTCCAAAAGCGATGTCACTATATGATTTTACAACATTTGCCGTTTCGCATTAGCTGGGTTAAAATTGCCCCACGCTCCACCGTCTTTAGCATAATAGTCCATCGGGTAGCTCGCCTCGGACCAGGCCTGCCCTCCCAAAGCGACTTCAAGCTCGTAGGCTGTCAGTACAGGATTCGGAAAGAAATGCCCCCAATCAATCGACAGCCGGGGACAAGCCACCTGCACCCAGGCGTCTACCTCTTCATGTAAAAGCTCCAACTTCTGAGGCGTAATTTCCGATAAAAGCAAGATAAATGCCTCTCTCCCTGACCTTTCCAGTAGGTCCATCGCATGTTTTACCAATGCAGGATTTCCCTGCCTTCCTAATGTACCCAAGATGACACCCCAGCGTTTGGCCACCTTCCCAGCGGCCACGGCTTGTTTGCGAAGGCGAAGCATTTTCGGGGTGTCGTAGATTTCTCGGGTCAAAGTTTTATCGTAGGGGTCATACCGGTAGGCTTCTAAGGATGGGTTCGCAATCATCGCTGCTTCCAAGTGGAAGCGCCCGTCGGCAACAAAGATCAATGTATCGAACTTTGCGGCGTCCAGCGTAGGGGATGTGCATCCCAGTACCTCTCCCGCTGAGAGAGGCCGCGCCTGAGGGACGGAGACGGAGGCAAAGTGATCTGACAGCGCTTTGGCCGACTCGTGCACAGCGGAGATGAATTGAATCGTTCCCATCAGACAGACCCTCCGAGGCGCTTCCAGGTTCCGACGGAGGCTGTCGATCAAATGGGCGGCGTCGACGCTGATCTCGACGAAGACATAGAGCGCCTTGAGCGCGGTGCAGGTGACCGGCACCAGACAGCTGTGTCCGTAGTGAACCAAGAAATCCGCTCCTGCCGCCTTCGCCCCCAGGTCATCGATACAGCACGCGCCGTAGGTGACGTCACCCATCACCACCACCTCCTCCACCGAAGGGACGTAGCGCTCCATGATGTCGGCCAGCGTGCAGGCGTACATCAAGAGTCCCTCGGGAAACTGGAGCGCCACGCATGTGGCTCCCGCTTCTCGGAGCCGCCATATCGTCTTGTGCACCTCAAAATTGTAGTTGGACGGCAGCTGTGCGATGGCTTGAGCCAAGGCGGGGTCTTCAAGGATATCGTCAGGAATGCGTTTGACCTTGCTGACAAAGCGCTGAGGGCAAAGAATGTTAAAGTGGGAGTGCGAAGGTATAAGATATATGTGTATACTAAGTCACTTCGATTCTTAATTGGTTTGGGAAGGCTGTAAGCATGCTTCATTGATGATACCCCCGCGGGTGGAGAGGATTGACTTCGAGGCACGTTCACTTCTACAAATTAATCTTCACCGTTTGTGTATCCGATGTCGACAGCAAACACTGCGTTTACACTCTACGATGTTGATTTAAGCCAGGAAATGCATTCTTGGAGTTGGAGGGAAGAATCACCTTCAAAGGTCGTCGGGGGGCGGGGCCCGAAGAAGAGCTAGGGACGAGTTCCCCGGACGTCGGCTGTGATGTTGAGGTGGCTGGTGTCCTTGTAGGCAAAGGTGCCTCATCCATTTTGTCAACAGGTGCGGCTATCTTGACGTATGGAAGAGATAAAGCTGAAAAAGCTTGCCCCTTTCGTGCTATCAAACGCGATTAGCTCTTCCCGATGAGGGCGAATAAGGCCTTAACAAAAGTATCCTGACACTGCCGGCCACCCCTTGATATTTTCTGCAGCATAATTTGCAAAAAGTAAAGTGAAAGAGATCTGTATGAGACTTTATCAGAACTCCAGTCCAGGTAATCCCTATGATTTTCTTTCCCCTTCTAGCTATAGAAACATGCATCGTGCTGGGACCACGCCTGTGCTACATGTGTGCGTACATCGAGCAGATCCCGCTCTCCATCCAGAAAGAGAAAAGCAAACCACATACGCTGACATGTAATAAGGATGCCTTCTAAAAAAATTATGAGACCTCTTATCATCCATGAATGACTTTGTTAAAGGGCTAGACCTGCTTGGAGACGCTAATGCAGAGGGGTTGACCTGGAGGACGTCGGACGTATCCGACTTTCCAACCGAGAAGCTACACAGGTTTAAAAAAATGCATTCAGTTATCATGATACAACACACGGCAGTATTGCGAATGATTTCCGTCAAGTAGTTGGGCCATGGGTATGAGGACGAGGGCTTCACTGCCTCAGCGAAGTGGTCTTCCGGGTGTTAAAAATGTCGTATCGCACTTTAAGTGAGTGGTGGATGTTTCTCGATGTGTGGACAGAATAGCGCATTCTGGGTACGTGCCAGAATGAGCCGAGCCGATGTACCACCCGGCGGAATGCACTCAGGGGAATATAGATTCTCCTTGGAGAAGCAGGTGTTGTCATGGTGTTACCTATCTGGTATTTCTGTGTACCTTTCAACTCCGGGTGGGTACCGTCAACCTAAAAGGACCTATACTTATAGCTACGGGACGGGTGGCATGAGAGGGTGGGACTCCTGCCAAAAGGTCTGTGTGACCTGGATCTGTTTGCTACACGCGCGCACCGGAGAAAGCAACACGCACGGAGAGATGTTCTGCACAGTTCTTGTCCTTTTGTCTCTGAACTCATAATGTGAGTTTACCCGAGAGTGCTACCCCACTTCCCCGAGGTCGTTCCCCTCACCCTCGTAGAGCTTGCTGCTAACTTGCTCTGAGGGGCGACCCAATGATTTTTACAGTAGTAGCAGCGGTATAAAAGTGCGATTGCGTGCAAGTGAAGAATATCCCTTCGTGCGTGTTTCTTTGCCCAGTGCGCGCGTGTAGCAAATATGCACGGGACCGCACTTTCATACCGCCTGCTACCACTGTAAAAACCGTCGGGTCGCCCCTCAGAGCAAGTTAGCAGCGAGCTCTACGAGGGTGAGGGTAACGATCTTGGTGATGCAACACCCCCGGGTAAACTCACATTATGAGTTCAGAGACAAAAGGACGAGAACTGTGCAGAATATCTCTCCCTGCATGGTTCCTTCCCAGTGCACGCGTGTAGCAAACAGACCCAGGTCCCACAGACCTTATGGCAGGAATCCCAACCTCTCATGCCATCCCGTAGATATACGTATAGGTCCTTATAGGTTGACGGTACCCACAGGGAGAAGAAAGGCACAGAGAAATACCAGATAGGTAAAACTCTGGCAACACCTATGTTTTGAAAACGCCGCCATTTCGATGATCCTGCTTTAGCTCTCTTCCACTTAGATTTTGTTTCCCGGAGGGGGAATCGCAGCGATGTCACAGCGTAAAAGTCAAACAATCCAATTTTCTCGTGAGGGATATGATGAACATAGCTCTTCCATTTGTTAGAGGAATGACAACCAAAAAATATGGCCTTTCTGTAACCAGAACCTGAAATGGGATTGGGAACAATGCAGCGTTTCGTCTTTTCCTCCCATACACTCTTTCCCTAGGATTGCATTGCTATGTTAAAAATCCATTAAAGAATATTTAGTGCTACGTGATAATTGGATTACAAGATCTGTTAACCCTAACCCTAAATTAGAGCGCGGCAATCAAGAATTTTCATACTTTACGAATGATTTTTGAATGATGAAGATGTTAAGTGCATTCTTTGAAACCTCTTTCTCGTAGGCACATGTTTTGATGCGGACTGCAAAATCGTCTACTTAGAAATAATTAATTTTTTTCCCTAGAGCGCGACGCCTACCCCTATCCTTTCGTGCCTAAGACCTGCCAGAATCATCACAGATATACAGGTATCCCTGCTTTGTGCTTTCAAAGCTGCTTCCTTGGTTTTTCAAGAAGCAAATGATAGCAATACCCACTTCCACCAAAAAGTCCCGGTTGCAACATCCTAACTCATGAACTTGATAGTTGCAGACAGCCTCTTCATATAACTTGCAGAGGATGCGATAGCCCTTGTTACGTGCCGTCTATCACTGCGAATAACCTTCAAACAATTTTCCTTCAAAGGTTAAGTCGCATATATCCTTCCGAGGCCTCATTGGTTCAAAGAGAAACGTTTTACGTGAAAACTCAGCACAAGGGACCGTCGGATCCAGCTTGACATCAGGGGTCTCGAAAAAGATACCTTCTCTTACTACTTCCGCTCACAGCACAACAAAAAGCCGTAAAAAGTAGCAGATAAGAGGCCAGGACTGATGCAGGGCTTCCAAAGATAGCTTCGTGCACGCCAGTGCATTCGCGGCCATACGGCCCATTTAGGTTGCGAACGATCTCCCGAAAAAGTAACGGGAATCAAGAGCGTTTTCCTGTAGCGCGCACGGGAGGAACGCACCATATTTTTACAAATAGGCACGTGCTATGTCCTGTACTAGCCTGCTGTAATAATCTGAGAATCGTTCCTTATTTTTCTGCAAACATTTGCTTGTAATTTTAACTTCGACAGCTTATCCTACCGACAGGCATCACATAGTACGAGGAGGTTACGCGTTCTACGAAAGCAAATAAAATGGCTGACAATTCTCTCTGGTCACTGCTTGTCCTTATTCTCCTCATTATTGCCGATATCATTGCTGTCTCTAAAGTTTGTCGGAGCGGGCGCTCCACCTTAGTGATTGTACTTTGGACTCTCCTCATATTCTTCTTTCCTGTGGGTGGCCTCCTCATTTGGTTCTTGCTCGGCCCACGAGAATACAGCGCAAATGCGCCAGTGCAGAATGCAGTGAGCTGAGAATTGAATGGACGACATGTGGTCCAAGAGAATGACGGGATGAAGTGGGCGAAATGAGGGACAAATCGTGAGGGTTAGCGGCATCTATTAAAATCAACAAGGACCACAAAATGTGATTTGCGTCGTCCGCAATTTCATCGTCTCAAGCTTGAACACTTTTATTTATATTTGTCTATACACATAATTTCTCTAATCCCTTCACGTCCTTTGTCAATCTCCATCACGCGTTCCCCTCCTCCATCGGTGGGATATCTCGCCCTGTCCTCTCCCTTTCCTCATCCTTGTCCTCGCCGACGAGCTGGATCGGACCCATACCCAGCGACTCTAAGAACTGCCAATCACGGATGAGGGCCTGAATCGCTCTGTCACATTTAAATAATAGGAGTCAGGGCGGAGGACATCCCAAGAGACCAGACATGAGGGTAGACGTGCAATCACAAAGAGACACAAAGGTGGTGGGGGAAAGTCGTCAGCCCGCCATTTGATAACCTTCCATTTCTACATAACTACCTGATTTCCTGGCCTGGGGGAGTAGCGCGAATGCCGAACGGGTAAGGAGCGAGACCAAGGCCCTCTCGAACCTCCTCAGCAGTCGCTGATGGCCTCCACCTAGAATGAGATCAGAGGGAGGGGCGGCGATGAAAGAGATGACAAAGCCACGATGAGCGGAAAATGGGTAATCATGCCAAGTCCCCCGCAGATATCACGGCTAGGAAAGAGTCGTGCCATTGCTACCTCTTTTTTACAGCATTCCTCTCAGCCGTGCGGGTATTCCTCAACCCCATGCAGTCTCCTTCCTATTCGACTTTTACAGCCAACCTTGCCGACCCCTACCTCTCGCGCCCTCCCTGTCTCCTGGCCCTACTCCCACGTACTCTTCCTCTTCGCCCTCCATGGCGTAAATCAAACCGAAGAAAGGGCAGTGCTGCCGCAACCTCTTGTAGTCCCACGACCGGGTGTCAGAGCTGGCCTCAGGTCCTGGAATAGGATGAAGGCACCCCAAAGAGGCAAAGACCGACAAAAAATAATAAGTCAGGGCTACATGTATGAGCTCCGGCCTTTTTCCAATACGCGGCCGACGGCTCCGCGACTTTCCTCCATGTCCTCTTCTGCGAAAACCCACGGTGCACGCCTAACCTCCTCTAAGCTTCACTCGGTCATCTTCCCACTGCATCGCTCAATTCCATATACCCTCCCTCTTCTAGCACCCACCAAGCAGTATGCTCCCCCTCAGAGGGTGCTTTTCCAGGAAGCGAAGGACCTGACCCACGGCGGGGCCGGGAGCGGCAATGACGAAGGTTGTATTGCGCAACTTGAGTCCCTCCCTGCTCATTCAACAAGAAGAAGGAAGGGAGCGGGGGGGGG
>NW_005803201.1:0-1123 GCF_000240725.1 Microchloropsis gaditana
GGGCCCGCAAGACGCAGGTCGACAGGGTCTACGACGGACAGGCCCTCGGAGGGGGATACGCGAGGGGGGGGCAGGGAGGACGCCGATGCAATCGGGGTGGAGGGGGAGGAAGGAGAGGGGCGACTGTGGTGGGCCGCTGCGGTGGAGGAGGAGGAAAGGATTTGCTTGCAGAGGTTCATGGCGGCACTGAATAGGGAGGCGGCATTTTTCCTGCTGGATGCGCGCAATGCCCTGCCCGCGCTGCGAAAAGCCCTGCGAGAGAGTGGGATGACCGGCTCAACCTCCCCCTCTACCTCCTGTCCACCCTCCTCCTCGACCAGTCCGCTTTCAGGCCTGCTTTTGGCGCACTTGCTACGGGAAAAGACGCCTTTCAGCCATGTGGGGCAAGTGTTGATGACCATGCTTTTCCGCGAGCCGTGGGTGCCCTCCCTGGCCCTCCTTCCCTCCCTCCGCACCCTGGTGGATCGGATCGAGCAGGGCGGGGAGGAAGAGGACAGGGTGGAAGAAAGCGAGGTCAGGCAACGCGCCCGGAGTTTGGTGCTGCAGCAATTGCTCCATGCCCCTTCCTCCCCCCTGCCCTCAACCTTGCCCTCCCCAGGCCTCCCCCAGGGCGTGGTTGACCTCCTGCGGTCCCTCCTCTTCAACGAGCTCCGAGGCCGCAAGAGGGGATTTACCCTCCTTCCCTCCCTCCTCCCTCTCTTGGATCACGGCCCGGCTTTGAGCCCCAGCCTCGTTCTGACCTTGGAGCAGGCGTCTTCGGAATGGGCTAAAGACTGTTTGCCAGGGGAGGAACGGCTGCGGTGGTGGGAGTCCGTCTTCCAAGTCCTTGTTGAGGCGGAGGAAGAAGGGGAAGGAGGGGGGGAGGGGGGGGAGGATGAAGTATCTGTACAGGTACTTCGGACAGTGGCCTGCCGACTCTTGGATGCGGAGGAGTTCATGGAAGTCTTTGAAGGCATGTTCTCCCTCCCAGGCGGTAGCAAGGACGTCGGCGGCCATGAGGGTAGCCCTACCGGCGACGGTTCGCGGGGTAGCAACGGCAAGAATGGGAAGCGGGGTACCCCCAGGAAAAAAACGAATCCCAAATCGCCGGAGGGTATGGAGGGGGCGAGGGCGGGGGGGAAGG
>NW_005803201.1:1133-2074 GCF_000240725.1 Microchloropsis gaditana
GAAGCTACCTGGTCGCGGCTCATTCCGGTTCTCCTCCGCCTGCTCCCTCCCTCCCCTGTTTCCGACACTCGGGACCCCTCTCCCTCCTTGTCTTCATTTGCCTCGCAAGGGGAAGCTCACGTGGAGTTTCGGCAGCTCCTAGCTTTGGACACTGCCTGTGATATCCTCGACGAGGAGGCCAGGGGGGAGGATGCAGGGGAGGGCGCGGGGGAGGGCGGGGCTGACCTGGAAATAACCCCTCTCCTGAGCCTGGTCGAGGCCACCGCCAGCCTACACGTCCGCAGATCAGCCGTAAAGCTTTTGGGACTCTTGGTCCGTCGCTTTCCGCGTCTCCGCGCCAAAGCCTTGGCGTATTTGTTTGATTGGATCGGAACGGATGCCCCTTGGGAGAGGGCTCCGTCTTTTTCCCTGCTTGTCCGGGTTTTGGAGCACGTGGTGCCCGCGGCCCTAGCTTCCTCCCCTGCGACGTCGTCCGATCTTTTCACGATTGCTCATACCTTAACCTCTGCCCACGACCGGATCCTCCCTTCCCGCCGCCTGCCCCTCTACCACGCCCTCCTTCGCTCACTGGGTGACTCCCGTCTGGCGTTCCTGCAATTCCTCCTTCTCCTCCAGCACTGTGCAGCCCCGAATACGGCGGGCAAGGGCGAGGAGGAGGACGGGACGGAGGCCCTGCTGGGTTTGACGGAGGCCTTGGCGGGGAAGGTCTCCGAGATGCAAGAGTTGTTCAGCGCCGGCGACCTGCTCGAGATGGGCCACGCCCTCCTTCGGTACCTTCTTGGCCGGCAAGAGGACGTCGAGGGGGAGGAGGCAACGGAGGGAGTGGTGGAGGACACGGGGGAAGAGGGGCGGGAGAGCCACTTTTGGGTTTGTCACCTGCGCTCGCGGCGGGACCTGTCGGGGAAGGATAGCCTCCCTCCCTCCCTCCCTCCCTCCCGCCC
>NW_005803201.1:2438-6229 GCF_000240725.1 Microchloropsis gaditana
GTGAAAATTCCCCGGTTCCACCCCTGCCCCCGGTCAAGAGCGGCAGGGAGACTAATCGACATAATGCGTGGGGCAAGCATCGCCCCCTTTGAAAAAGGTCTCCATTTGTATTGCCATTTTCTTTGGTCGCATCCCGGGAACAAGATCCCAAGGTCTCATGTTGTATCCCGCAGGCTCCTTCTCCATCGCATTACCTCCTTCCCCTGCCAAACACGCGCCCGCTCTCTACGTATGTACAGCCACGGTCACTCATCCATACCGATAGATCCTTCGTCCTCTATCTCTGGAGATAATGCTCAGGTGTTGGATCCCCTACCTTCATGTTACTTCCACCTTCTCTTGTTCTCCACCCCACCCCGCTCCACCGGCACCCCGTCTTGGCTACTTTACAGGTGGCTCCACTCTTGACTCACGCCCTCTATCGCTGCCTTTCGTTTAGAACGGCAGGTTCCAAGGTCATCCCCATTCGTTGTAGTTCTTGGGGTGGGTAACCCTGGGCGAGTAATTCTTTGACCTGGATTTTCTCCATTTCCACAACTGACTGCTCCCTTTGCAGCTCTAGGGAGAGGGGTATAACGGTCAGCATGCTGGCCATGCTGAAGTACCAGGCCAAGGAGATCCCCCAAGATAAGATCTGAGCGTGGGGGGGAAGGAAAGAGGGGGGACATAGGGGGGCCGTGCATGATGAGTGTTTGGGAGGAACGCAAACTTATTACACAACAAGACAATGCACATACCTTCTTGCTGTGGCTGCGAACCCACTTCCTATAGCTGCCGGCTTGTGTGTATAAGTTTTTCAAGATACCCTGTTGTCCCGTATGTAACAGTTGGTGGGAACAAGGGGTGGCGGGAAAACGGATCGAGGACAATAGACATACCTTCATCCCATACAGACCGTCGTCCACACCGTCGTCCAGATCTTCAAAACGCACACTTTTACTGCTGGGCATGATACTTTGGCTTTTGAAGGTATACCGGCATCAGAGGAGCGTGAGAATCGGAAAGAGGAAAGGGGAAAACATGATGTTGTGAACGCATTAGCAGAAGGGTTACAGGAGGAAGATGTGGACACGTGAAGGATTCACAACATTCTTGTGAAGACGCAATCGTTGCAAACACTGCAATCTGAGTGAGAGCTGGAGAAGTGTGGCAGATTGTTCGATACTTTATCAAGAAATTTCAGTCAACCTATGACTAGCAGCAAGATATTTCGATGGAAGCCACGCCGTGGGAGTTGCGTCTCTGTGAAACAGCAAATCAAAAGGCAAACCCAACGTTCTCCCTTCATGCAATTTGTCAGTTCTATCAACTCGCTCTCGATATGGCAGTGCAGACAAGTACAGCAAAAGGCGAGAACCGTACGATTTTACAGGAGACCTTTCCGTCTCGCAACTCTCCTCCCGGGTATCCTACTAGTAGTAGTACTCGGAGGGCGAGAAATTGACGCAAGCGCTGACACTCTTGCCATGTTGAAATATCTACAGAGAACACACCACATTCTAGCCAAATAAAAATCCAAGCTACTCATTTGCATTAAAGATTTTTGGAAAATTTGGTTGACAAGAGATTGTGCTCACGTTATCTAAATCGGTTGGGCTTCGTCACGTGGGACTGACATCTAACGCTTTCTTAAGGCTCGCGCTCTCATCTTGTCAACATACGCAGCGAAACATTGAAGTGACATACTGATTAATCTGTCCGTTTTCATTTTTTTTTAATTTCTATGCTTCCCTTATTCCATCACCTTATGGCTTTCATTCCCAGTCCACTTGCTGTGCCTCTCCCTTCTAGTCCTTCTTCTCCTTCATTTCCTTCCCCCTGTTGATCATGAAAGTGCTACTTATATCATTTTTTTTCTTCTCTCTTCTCCTCTGCTCATCTCCACGAAGCGTTGGCCACCCTGTAAAATTCTTGCACCTCCAGATAATTCTATTTCCCCTAGACCTCTGTCGAGGTTCTTCTGCCGGTGTTTTGGCTTGCACTTCTCACTCTTTGATCAGTAACCATAAAAAAATCGTCAGATTTTTACCTTCTTTTCAGATCCTACATGCGACAATGCAATTAATTTACTCCAGAGGAGGGATCCTGGGTCGAATTATCATTTAGAAAAGCTAACCGATGCAACACGTTGCCACGCCTGCCTCGAAGGTGGGGTAATTTGCGACTGGATCAAAATAATACAAACATACATGCATGAATTTACAAAATAACTACTTCATGCAGGCATTTTCACGCCAATGTCCCGCGATCGATTTCTTTGTTTGCTGTTTTTCCCTACCCGCTAAGCGATGCATCGATGGGCCGTAGCTGCCAATCGCGGGTGAGCAATGTGACACAAGCCGGATAGGAAGTTATTTTATGCATATCAGATCACAATCTTATCATGAACGTAGTACACATTCACGCCCCCGAGCTTTACCCTGATATTTCATGCGCAAACAACATCTTGTTTATCCTTTTTATCGGGTCACTCAAGCGTTCCAAGGGTGGGAGGTTGCTTCTCGCCCCATCTTCCTTACTTGGAGTGCCCCTTGCGTTCTACAACACCCCAAAAAAACAGCCACAGATACCGCGCAGGCGGGATGCTCATTGTGTATGGTCGAGTATCGACAATTTTTTGTTCCTATAGGCTTGGATCACTTAAAATTCGTAAAGCGGTCAGCATGGTTCATGTGCCACCACCCACCACCACTTCAGGATACTGCCTGGCGTTCGTAGCCCATATACTCACAGCACTTTTTCCCTCTATCTTTTCTCTTTTCCTACTGTCCAATGCTTAATTGCAGGGAGATAGGGTCGTACAACAGGATTGATAGCTCTTCCTTCGACGTGAGACGTGGTGATGGCGTCCACACTTAGCCAACAACTGGCGGCCGTGCGGGCCGCCGGGGTAGCTACATCGTCAGGTACATGCATCGTTTACGCGTGAGGGGTTAAAGATGTAATGCAATTGGTCTACTTCGATGATACTGGAGCTAGTTGGCTTCAATATTGGAATGGCATGTCATGGTGTTGTCTTTCAGAGCCCCCTTTCACAGATGCTCCAGCTTTCCCCTCTCAATCTTCATGTCTTACACGGGCCGCATGAGCCATGTGCTTGTGTACAGGAAGATGTCGTGTGCCTTTTGATGTTCCTATGGACACTAGCTACCGTTGTGTCCATCGTGTCTTAATTGTATTGGCATCATGCTTTGTCGGTATGCAAGTTTAGCTAGTCGACTAACCTCCTTCCTGATCCATCATGCCTTCATGCACATCATGTTGGCTTTGCGGGGGACATTAGGTATACAAGCCACCCGTCGAGGGGGTCAGCAACGTCCATCCATCCTTTTTGACGGCAAAGAAGCTGCGGATGTGGATACCTTTACAGTACATCAATTGGCCTGCGAGGGCCTGGAACGCCTCGCGGCCCACGAGCCCCGCCTGGGCCCATTCCGATCCACTCTTTTCTCGGATGAATCCCAGAGCTTTGTGCGGGAACTTCAGACCCGGGAGGTGAACCAGCAGCTGGACGCCTCCCTCCAGACTTGCCTGCTTTACCTCTCGCCCTTTGTCGGGGAGGAGGACGGGGCGCGGGTGGCGGAGTACTTGGTCCGTCGCTACGCCGTCCACGCGCACTGCGCCCCGGCCTTGTTGACCTGTTTCCTCCCTTACCACGACCGCCCCGTCTTTCACCGGGTCGTGCGCTTGCTCCGCTTGGACGCGGGAGGCCCCGTCAAAGCTCTTGCCTGCTGGCTCCCTTTGCTTCGGCCCTGGCTCCTGTCCTCGACCGCTTCGTCCGAACCGCCCCC
>NW_005803201.1:6244-11487 GCF_000240725.1 Microchloropsis gaditana
CGGCAATTTTCCACCACTGAGCCCCACCGCTTGTTCACCACGTACGGGGATTCGTGCCAGGCGGAAGAGGAGGGCGAAGGTATCATCCCGGCCATGGCCTCCTCCTCATCCCCTGCCTCCGCTCCTCCGTCTTTCCCCCCTCCCCCCCCATTCAGGACCGGGGTCGTGGGCACAAAAGTTTGCTCGCCCGGCGACTTGATGATGTCCAAGTAGTGGCGGATGAGCGTAGCTGCGGGTCGGGTAAGTGCATGACCGAGGGGAGAGAGAAAGAAAGGAGGGAGGGAGGGAGGGAGGGAGGGAGGGAGAGGGAGAGTGAGTAGCGGTCATCCAGGCACCCACCATCCTTACTGCCCGTCGTCATCCCTCCCGCCCTCGCCATGCAAAGCTCTCCTGCTCCCCACACTTGCGGTCCCCTCCCTCCCTGCCCCTCGACGCCATCGCTCACCAATCCCTATTCGAGCTTGCAGGAATCGATCCACTTGAGAGGTGACGATCGGTGTGATAGGGTCCGTGCCTGGGGGCGGGGGGGCGCCCTCCGCCTGCCGCTTATAGCTCTCCTTCAGCCCGTCCATCAATGTCTCTACGACCATGGCCATTCTACCTTCGATTTCGCTCATCAAATGGTTGAAACTCTCAATCACGACGGGCTTCATGTCCTTGCTACCCAAGCAGGCAATGGCATCGTCCAACGCCCACAAGCGTTCGTACACGTCGATGTGAAGGGCAAGCAGGTTGTCCACTCCTTTGCTCGCAGGGAGCACGTGTTGAAGCCTCAATATCTGATGTCCAATGCGAGTGCGAAGCTCGCGGTGCAATTGTTGAATCACAACGCCTTGCAAGGGTAAAAAGCACTGTGCCGTGACGATCAACTGGGAAGGTCGAGAGGGTTTTGCTTGTCGCCGGGCATCGATACCAAGACGACGGCCCAATTCCGCTGAAAACACTACAATGTGTCGACTTTGTTGGCGTGTGAATGGGTAGAGGTTACCGCGTTCCCTGTTCAGGTTATAAATAAGGCAAGGGATTCTGGGCAGTCTGCGAGATGCCTCGAGCTCAGTGGCGAAAAAATGCCCAGAAACGCGCCTTACACTCCCCACGGTATGTACGTACCGACTTAAGCTTGTCGCGTTAAGAGCACGGCTCCCGGTCTCGATAATGGTGCTGTGAGAAGGTCTCCCGTGAAAGAAATTACAAAGCAGCAGCAGGGAAGGGTAGGAGGTCCCGCTACTTGTTGCCGGCCGCCGGCAAAGCCGTAGAGTATTTAGCATGGCAATGTGCTAGCTTTTGTTTGACCTCCACTATATTCGTCTGCTCTTATAGGAAAAATGCAGGGAAACCAGGTGGATGTTGGAATGAATTTTGGTTTTCCATTTGTGACGGATTGCTCGCTTTTTGGCTGCCGTCGCCGGGCTCGGACACACGAGGGGTGGAAACCAAAGGCCAGTGCACTTATAAACAGCCCTGGTGCGAAGGTGACCGCACCCTCTGCTGTTTGTACAGGTCAGATCGCTGCACAAGCACAAGGATATTTACCGGTTGAATTCAACAATGTTATCTGACAAATATACTGTTTGAAGACTGGCTCCAGGGGAGATTTGTCGATGACGCTTGCCGCTGCGTTGATTCGTTGTCATTCGATCGTGCCATAAACATAAAAATGCTCGCAATAAGCGCGAGCATGTGAGCCATTTTCATTTGAATGGTAGCCCTTAAGGATGAACGAAGTCTGAAAGAATTCATTGGGGGGGTTGAAAGAAACATATCTGTCTTTGAATCTGACCATATGCTTTCCCCTTGCTATATTTACTTTATCTCGCTTTGTTTTTTGACAGGGAATTTTCGTCCCTGTCTTCGATATCCATGTATCTATCTTGCACATCCTTTACACGATCCGCGTCAGGTTGTGCTCTGAATGCCAAGCCCGACAGTGTTGACAACAAAGCTGCTTCTCCCTCCCTTCCCACCAGTGCTCTTTCTTCTGCCCCTAAAAGGTATCCATTGCACTTATCCACTACCGCCAGCACTCTTTCGATACAATCGGCATCTTGAATATTCAAGGGATGGAATGCGACCAATGAAAAGTCCTCTATTAGCTCACATAACGCCTCGTTTAGCTTGCGATACCGTCTGGCGAACCTCCCCCCCCCCGACGTTCCTGCTTCCCGTCCGTCTCTTTTTCCCTCACCCCCATCCTCGATAGAGCCTTCCCTAACTTCCTCTTCCCATCCGTTTTCGTCCTCCCTGCCTCCGCCCTCCTCCCCTTCCCGCCCTGGGTCTTTGTAGGTGGATCGTGTCCCCACATAGGGCAAAAGACGTTGCACATCAACCACATCTGTGTAGAAGTTCAAGTCAAAAGCCAAGCGCCCATAGGATTCGACCAAATCTACCTTACTCAAAACGTTGACATGGGGGAGTTCCAGCCGCACCATGGTTGTCAACGAAATGAGCACGGCCGAAATGAACTTGCCGGCATCGCTAAGAAGGGAAGGACAGGGTAGGGGGGGAAAGGAGATGTTTATACCCGCCATTTGCATGTGTCAACCACGATCACACCATTTCAAATCAACGCTACCGGCCCCAGATCGGCGACGCCACCTACCTGCAGTGGTGGGCGTCTACCAGATGCACGGCGGTCAACCGACAGCCCCACTTCTCCAGACGTTGCAACAGACGTTGAACCGCCTCGCCATGCGTGTAGAGCTCGATCTGTTCGGGTGCGCGCCGCGTGCAGAAGGAAAGAGGGTCAAGGTGCAGGACCGTTTGAGCACGTGGAGCCCCGGGCGTAGAGAGAGGGCAGGAAGGGATACCACCGGCGCCCGGGCCCATGGGAGGGGACGATGTATATATATATATATACGATAGTAACCAGGAGTCACGAACGACATGTCATAAAACCTTCATAGCCTGCGTTTGCTCACAATACTACAGGCCCTGAGACCAGCCCCTGCCTGTGTCCAAGAGGCCTCCCTGCTTGACAGCCCCCTCCAGTTTTCCTTCCCAGGTGGGTCAAGCACGCCCCCCTAAACCCCGCATTCTACACGCGGACATTACCACTATTGCCCCGCGCATACCTGTCCGGGGAAATCGAAGAGGACGTAGCGCCGTCCTTGCAAAGCTTCCAGTCGTTCAAGCAGCCAGTCAAAGTTTTGCTCCAAATAATCCATGCAGTACACGAGGCCGCCGTTGGGTCCCAGGTTATGTGTCTCCATGACATCCTGGGTAGTACCAATGAAAGAGACGTTTGAATGGCGAGGGAATATTTGTGCGACATCGACGCCGGAGTGGGAGAGCAGCTTGTGCTCAAAAGTGCGTGGACAGGAAGGGCAGACAGGAAGCGATCGACCAAAGAGAGGGAGAACAGGGGAACAGACCACCCCCCCAAAATAACGATTTTACAGCATACATAAGCCAAAAGCCATGCACATCCTTTCGGCTGTCGTCTAGACCCACATTGCGTTGTGGCATCCCTCTTCAGGGTCCATTCCCAGCACCGGACGGAGGAAGCTTTGCGCTCGATCCCTCTCACCCTTTTCCTGTCCAAGCCTTACCGCCAAATTCACGAGTTCTGAGACGTCTATGTCGACAGGAAAAGGAAGTTTATCGTTGGCAGGGTCCAAGTTGACGACCGCCACAGGTCGACCCCGCGCACTCAGGAAACGGGCTATGCCGTGGCAATACGTTGTCTTCCCAGCACCGGGAGGGCCGATGACAGCTTGTCCAAACCGTGGTCCATGGATGAGACTTCTCTTCATTTGTTTGATATCTTTAGAAAGTTGGTGGAGAAAAGAAGGAATCAGATAAATCACATGGCTGCTTTAAAAACGCAGTACACGCTGCTTCAACCTCCCCTCCTTCTCCGTGCTTCTGACTTAGTGATAGATGAAGGATATTGTTAAAAGAAACATCCAACTCTCTATGTCGCACAGTACAACTCCCAAATTTTACTGTCCGGCTGCCATGCAGTAGAATTCACTCCTACGGGATATTTGTCGCTCTCAAAAGAGGAGAGCCGTCTCGCTCAGAGCAACGGGCACCCGCCGATATTTTCTTTGCGTCATTTTTCTGTCTGAATCAATGTCTCCGTGCGTATACCATAGAAACAGGCAGTCTACCAAAATTAGTATGAAGCGGATGCTGGCACACGTGAGGTACATGATTTCTTGTCGTTTCCTATTGTTTGTCTGTGACAAAATTATTTTGGGAAAGTGAGGTAAACTATCCGATGCACACAACACCCTGCAGAGGAATTTATCAGAGGACTGTACTGTATTGGTTTCAACGATATCGATGAGAATGGTCAGTTTTTGGTCCCCTTTCTTGCCTGGCGTCTTGCTTTAAAGCGCTACGTATCTCCATTTGACCCTGATACACGCCACGGCCTTCCGCCGTACCACATATGCCCAGATATCCCGCCTGCACACCTCGTTTATCGTGTCCTTGCACGTCATTTTCCACGTCTTCTTCTTCACCAGCGCCCGGTTCGGAGGACGCCTATCTTGATGAATGGATGCGCAAGCAAATTAAATCTTTTGCCTTTTACGAGGAGGAGGGTTTGCAACGACGTTATTTTTATACTGTCGATTTGCAGGGGCGGTTATACTTGGAGGAAAGTCCCGTCAAGAATATGACATCTTGTTTGAAGGATGACAAGGTAGGTCGTGGAAAAATGAATTAGAAATGGGGGGGAAAGAGAGCAACAGAAGGAGGAACAGAGAAAAGCGAAGAGCTCATAGACTTTATTCAACTACATCTTCTCCATGCATTAGCAATCCAACGCTCACTCTTCTCTTCAACGGACTTCATCTTCCAATCCCGCCCATTTCTCCAGTTCCTCAATTTCTTTTTCCGGCAAATCCGACGGAACGACACGGGCCTTCATCCCTCCTACCCTTTCGTCTCTCCATGCGGCAAAGAAATGAACTACCTCCTCCCCGCCGACATGCCCGTCGTTTTCCACGACCTGCTCCCTGCCCTGTCGGGCAACGAGAAGTCGGGAGACAGAGGAGATTGTTTGGTCTTCGGGGGGGGGTTGCAACAACGCTTTGACCCAAGCCGGGTGCACTTGTCGAGGCGCTCAGGGCGTCTGTATCATCCCGTGGAGGGAGGGAAGCGAGTGCGGGGACAGCCTGGCTTTGGATTACTGCGTTCACACGTGGCATTCCTTCTGTCAGACGCGTTGCGGGAGGGCGCGGGCGGGAAACTGGCGTTGGAGTGGGAGGGAGGCGGGGAGGCAGAGGGAGGGA
>NW_005803201.1:13858-13997 GCF_000240725.1 Microchloropsis gaditana
TTCCGCGCCAGCCCCTCACCTCCCCCCCAATGCCGGGCGTAGAGCCGGGAGACGGGCAAACCAATCCCCATGCCCTGCATCGGCTCCATGGCCGGTTGGTAGCTCTGTTGCATTTGCTGCTGCTGCTGTTCGTATGTCT
>NW_005803200.1:0-5384 GCF_000240725.1 Microchloropsis gaditana
GCAGGGGTAGGAGCGCCCGTAGGGGCGGGAGTAGGAGCAGGGGTAGGAGCAGGCGTAGGGGCGGGAGTAGGAGCAGGCGTGGGGGCGGGAGTAGGAGCAGGGGTAGGAGCAGGTGTGGGGGCGGGAGTAGGAGCAGGTGTGGGAGTCCCCGTGGGAGCGCTGGTCGGGACTTCACTCTCGTCCAGAGTTTCGGGCTTGGCGATGTAGGCGGCTTCAGTGGGCGCGGGGGTGGGAGGGGGTGTGTAGACGGGCTTGGTGGGGACAGGAGTAGGCGCGGCGGTGGGGGTGGCCGTGGGGGTGGCCGTGGGCGCCACCGTCACGTCCTGCGTCTCAACAGGAGAGCCCGAGGATTGGTAGGGAGGAGGAGTGTAGACGCTTTCTTCACCAGCAAGGGCGGCGCCGGCGAAGAGGGCCAAGGAGCATAAAGAGAGTTTGAATGAACGCATCATTTTTTGAATTGGAGGTGGTGCGACGTGAAGTGCGAGACTTGTACTTTTCTGTGCAAGGGTGGAATGCGCAAATGGCATGTCAGTGAAGATGATGAGGCAAGTGCGGCGCTGTGGGCCTGCCTCTGTTGTTGTGTAAAGTGCACGATGTTCGCTGTGTCCGCTTGGAAGGACGCCGCGCCTTCCGACGATAGGGTAGATTTGATGCGACGAAAGCGGAATAAGACCCGCGCAAATATAACGGCGAGAACGCGCCATAGGACACAAGATGCAAACTACATTCAAGAAAGGTAACATCTGCACATTGCATCCATGTGCACAGGAGACATACTTCGCGATGGCACACTTAAAATACACACCAGGTCGCTGTCTCTCGTTGTGGCCTGCGCGGGCCCATACCGACGCCCATATTCTGTGGACGAGCAACGGCTATATCGCCACCGCGACCCTGCAGGAATCTTTGACCAGGGAGGTCATTTTGTGCGGACTCCGCGAATAAAGCCCTGTGCATAACTCACATGTATGCTTCTCTTAGTCATGGTATTTTATCGATGGCGCGTGGTGATGTGAGATCGATGTGTGGTATTTTTTTGAAATTCGCATGGAATATGGGCTACGGGCCTGAGGCCATGTGTGTCGATTACAACGGCATTTATGCATCGAGATCGGGACCGAAAAATAAAAGCGCCCCCCAATTAAGGTTGTCCCTCACTTTGGATTTCCCTTGTAACGCGGTATTCTTAAGGATAATTCATGGGCATTTTTCACTTTCAGAGCAATTTCTTTCCCCCTCACATGTAGGTGTTTGAGAACGTCTATTTTTTGTATGATGAGTGATGAATCTACCACGTCTTGAGCTAAGGACACGATCCTTTCATGCTCTCGTACTTTCCCCGTCTGTCATTCACTAAGATATTGTAGAGTTTGTCTCGAAATTTTACACGATTTGCTGGTCAACCAACAGGTGAATAGAGGGGAGGAAAAAGATTTTGGCGGGAAAATGTAATTCAATTCAAATGAAAAAACTTGGGACGATACGAGGGAAGGAATAAGTTTCTTCTATTCTCATGGTTTGCAATAGGTTAATTTTTAAAAACAAAGATTGAGTTCGAAAATGATCAACTCTCACAATATTCTGATCTAAGTGGTACTTCTTTCGCATGTTTCTCGCGGATTTTTGTCGAAGCGCGGGCAGAAGCCCGAAAAGGGAACAGATTTCTGTGTTCTTTTTAGGGTTATATTTATTTGGAATGGTTAGAGCTTCCTGCAACCTCTCTATATCATTGTAAGAGGGATAAAGGATTGGTATAAAGACATAAATTTCGCGGCTTCAGATTAGCCCATGACTCAATAAATTATTTTCAGGAATCGTGTAGCCTGCAAAATTTCAAATTATCTCGTTCCTGATGCTGGAAAGCCCTCTTACAGTATTTTTTTAATCTTGGAAGACACCGATTTATCAAATGCGAGCTATGCGCGCGTTCGCCGCACTCAAAACACACACATGGGAAGCACGGAAGAATTTAGTTTCTATGCGTTTAATCTATGCAGTCATGCGCACATAGCTCAGAGTGAATATCGATCACGCAAAATGTTTGAAAAGAGAATATACAGCATTATACTTCGGTGATCACTGTTTATTAAGGGTGATTACACAGTTATGATGAGAGAGAAAGAGCGCCAGCCGTGAGGCGGGATCCGAGCCACGACTTACTTCCGTGTGTCCTTCCCACGCAGCCTCAAGATGCTTCATCCTGGGCCTTCATCTTCAGATTTCCTCGTCTCAAGGAGGAGGATGCAAGGAGATCCACCACAAGTAATTTAAATTAGCACGTCCGGTCTTGTTTGCGAGCGTCTGGTGCCAAAAGTCCGCACGAACGCCAGTACGAAAAAGGACGACAGCGCATACTCAGCCCAAGTCGTCTCATGCGTCGATATCTACGTTATTCTCCGAAAAAACAACGTCTGCATTCTTCTAAAGCCCAGGGCAAAGCGTGTGTTTTTCCTCAAGGTGTCTGTCTCCGAAGCAGCGTCGAGGTAAACTGTGACGTCACAGGCTCCAAGCGCCTTCAAATTGAAAGGAAGGCTTTGCCTGTTCCCCACATCATATCCTCCCCCCATCTATCAGATCAGAGCGGGGCGAACATTGATAATGCAACGGCTAGGGCCTCATATACGTTATGCGGGTGGCATATCGGTAATCTTCCTGGGTCCGCGTGCTCCCAAACCGGACTCAGCGACCTGCTTGCTGTTGCTGTTTCTCCCCGGCGAGCAGTATCTTCTGCTGTTGTTCGTATCATGAGGCTCCACGTTGCTTGTCAGTCTTTGATGATGCTCGTCAATCACCCACTTATTGTCCTGTAAGCTCGACACCAGACTTCTAATTTAATCTTTTACTATGTGCTTTCCCGCGCAAAACATTTTCGTAGGATCGACCTTTCTCCCCCGCAGTCCATCGCACCTCCCGTGCTTGGCCCTTTTCTGTTTCATCGACAAAACTTATTCCTTGAGTTTTGAATAGGGATATTGTATATTCAGGAACCAAAATTACCGCTAGAGATGGCGAATGCCTTGATTTTTGCAGCACGAGATGGGGATGTCACGGAGGTGCGATGGCGGCTCGAAGCCAAAGCTACTCTAGCTACCTACGCAGATAGTCACGGGCAGACAGCCCTGATGTGGGCTGCGGTTCAGGGGCACACCGAGGTGGCGCGCTGTCTATTGGATTTCGGGGCAGCTCTAGACGGAACGGAATGGGAAATGGGGCGCACCGCCTTGTACATGGCAGCAGGGCGGGGCCACGTGACTTTCGTTGAACTCCTCCTCTCGAGAGGGGCCAACCCTAGCCTACGCCGTACAGGCGGGCGTACCCCATTGGGAATAGCGGCCTACAATGGGCATAATGAAGTGGTTAAGTTGCTGCTGAGTCATGAGGGCTGCGATGTTGACGGTCGGGATGATCAGGGGTGTACCCCTTTGTGGCAGGCGGCGCGCAACGGACGAACGCAGGCCTTGCGCCTGCTCCTGGCCGCTGGGGCGGACCCTTCCATTCCCGGGGAACAGGGATGGCAGGCTATCGACGTTGCACGGGAGAAGGACCGGGCGGAATGCATTTCCTTGCTAGAAGGGGAAGAGCGGGCATACGTGCTTTCCAAAATCCGGCGCCTATGGCGGGAGGAGCACCTGCAGGCAGGATTGGAGCGAGGCAGAGTCGTGAGACGGGGGAAAGCCCCACCTTTTCTGGTGAATGGCATGTCGAAAGGTGAGGGAGCTGCGAACAGCAACCTTGTGCTGCTGAGGGGGGGTGGTGCGGGCTCGGCGAGGGGGTTGGTTCATGGAGAGGGAGGTAACGGTGGGGGCAATAATAAAGTCGGGAGCGACCGGGTGCGGGGAGATGGTGGCGCTGCTAGCTCGTCACAAGAAGCGTGCCAAGGGCTCCCCCGGGTGGAGACGGAAGAAGACGATGAACACGGTCTTAAATCCCGCGCCCCGGACAGCGCCAAGGCGGCCGCCCACTACGTCGTCGAACAGATGCGATTTGACGTCTTCATCATCATGCGCGACCTGCTGGCCCTCTCCTCCACTTCCCTGTCAGCGCCATTTGGATAAGGTTGCGGTGACCATTCATTGAGAATTGGTGTCTGAAGTTGTCGAAAAGAAAAGCAAACTACGTCTTCGATTGACATACCGTGTGCAGTCCCACCTGCTTCTCGTTTTTCTCCGCGTTCAAATTTGGCATGTATGCGTCGTTCCAATTATTATCCTCTCTCCAAATTAAGTAAAAAGCTGGCTTATGCGGTACATTAGACAAGGAGAGCTTCAGCTGATAGTATTTTCAAACAGACCGACTGTACCGGGGGGGAGGGTGTCGAAGCGACTGTTTGCAGCCTATTTCTTGCCGGCGAAGTCAGGCAGCGGTCTCTGCGTGGAGCCTAGCGAGTATCAAGGTCGCGAGGATCTCTTCATGAGGTCGACGCCGCGGGTGGTTTTCGGGTTGTGCGCCGGCCTCCAGCCCAGGAAAGGCCGGGAAGGTGAACGAGTCCCGGACTTCGTTACTGGACTAAATCTGTCGAGAGTATAGGTTTCGAAAGACAGTAACATTTTGTATGAAGAGCTAGTGGTTGCTTACAAGGTCCGCGCAATGCAGATTAGAATCGCAGTAGCTTTTCTCTTTTGAAGCCTTAATTCATTTTTTTGCTTTTAGTGACCTGAAGTTTGACTTCCCCACTGAGTTCCTTTCACAGCTACCCTCTTATGGTAGCTTAAAATACAACCAGTAGGTCTTCCCAAACACGCAGCCGACGTCACCAGGAAGTTGCTCTCCTCACTCGTACCTTACTGTGGAAGATAAATAAGGAAACTAAGAGATTGCAGACTCCGAGCACGCTTCCAGACGCTTTTATCCCGACAGAAGCATCTTTCGGGTCATTTCAGTGTCTTTCACCTGGGCAATCAACTGCATTCCTAGTAGCGGTGTATTCGATCTCGATTAATTCTAAAGGCACGAATCTCACATGATTCTGCCCTCCTTTCTCATTGCTTTGGTCTCTCTCGTTCAACCCGCATATCACGCTCGCTATTTTGGACTTACGCATACTCTGCTTACTCTATGCAGCACTTCACTCTCCTAAATCGATTGCATCAAAAAAGCAGACTTCTTGTGCCCATGATATCAAATGACCACGCCGTACACATTTCAAAATCGCTTGTTTAGTTGCCTCGTCGCAAGCGTCGGCCGCTCTTTCCGACCATCTCCTCGTCGGGCTTGGTGTAGGGCGGCGGTGTGTACACAGACTCGGTAGGTGCATCCGTTGGGGCCGGGGTAGGCGCACCCGTGACTGCCTGGGGATCGACGGAAGAAGCGGGCGTAGGAGCAGGCGTAGGTGCTCCAGTGGGGGCCGCGGTGGGTGCTGCCGTAGTAGGAGCAGGCGTAGGGGC
>NW_005803200.1:6303-8492 GCF_000240725.1 Microchloropsis gaditana
AGAAACCCCCCTCGATGGGTAACCCCTCGCTCCTCCCTCCCAAGGTCGTCAACGCACCGAAGACCGCGCCTCTGCCCGCCCCTCCCTCCTGCACCAGCACAGCCATTGTCACCCCTGTGCCTATCAGCGACGATGCTTCTTGCTCGGCTTGCGAGGCACCCTGTCCCGAGAACGCCAGCATGACGTCCTCCAGAGCGCGCGTGTCCCCAGGCCTCCCCGCCCGGGCCACGAACCACTCCTCCTGCTCGCTCCCTTCTCCCGCCGCCTGCTCCCATATCTCCACAGCCGCGCCCGATGCCAGGAGGGAGGGCAGCACGCGGGAGGCAAAGAGCTTGCGGGAGATGGAGAGAGAGGACAGGCCCCCCTGGCTGCGGACAACAGTTTGGGTGGAATAGAAACGGGCCGCCAGGTCTCGTGCCTCGGGACCGTGGCTGCTGAAGAAATTGCCCTGGTCGCGGGCAAAGAAGCGGAAACATTTTTGGGACGGGGAAAGGGTGCCCGTTGCGTTCGAGGGAGGAGGGAGGGAATGGAAGAAGGCGGCGAAGCCCCGGGGAGTGCTTCCGCCGAGGGTTCCTACACGCGTGCTGCGGGGTGTGCTAGTGTTCGGCTTCTGAGGACGTCGGAAGTGGAAATACGGCCCCATCTTACATGTCCATATGATCTAGCCCTGTGATTATAGTGATAGCACATGAGTAAGTGCCTTGAAATGCCTTTTATGTGGAAGCTCGAGTCCGAGCTAGGAAGGAAAGAATTTCCGATGTGGAAAAGGCCCGGTGCCTCAAGCAAATCAAGCACGCGCTTTGCGAGAGCGGTAATGGAGAATCATTCTTATGTGTAGTCGTTCACCCCCCCCTCTACTGCATCGCTATCGATAGACATGTTGGTTTAGTCAACCCTCCCTCCCCAGGCTTGCCGCGTCTCGCTGAAGAGGAAAAGCGAGACGTGCCCAGCGACGGAGGAGAATCGGGGACATGCTACACCAACCTTTCAGCATTTATTCACACCGGGCTCGCAATTGATAACAAGAGGTAGCTCTTATTGCAATCTATGTATATAGGTGTTGCCTTTGAGACCATCGATGCCGAGACAAACATTCCAAAAAATTGAGACTTCAGGCACTTGAACCTCCCACCGCACACCGCTACCATTGAGGACCATAGTCTGGCATTTGCAGAGCGTGTATTCAGCCGAAGACATAAATATAAAACAGGCAGACAAAAGAAGAGGAGCTGCCATTTTTGATACTCGATGAGACGACATACTATGTGCGCAGGCTTTTTGAGCATATCAAGAAAAAGTAGTCTAAAATTATTTACTTCAAAGCGAGTTCAGTGACTGTCTTCTTCGATTGTTGTAAAGGCGGTTAAGCACAGTGAAAGGGTATCTGGGGATTCTTACATAGATATTTCTCCGTAAAATCGACCCAGAATCCTTTTCTAGACAGGTTGGACTGAGCTTACAGACCCTATCGCCATGGACTCTCAATTTCCCTACATGCACACAACCTTGGCTGGAGCTTTTTATCGTTCATCTTGCGGCATCTATCAAGCTCTGTGGGATCATGTACATGCCATTGACCTCCCTTTCGTACATACACTCCAGTACTCTTTTTCAATACCGACCACTGACAAAGGTGACATATTTTTTTCCTCCAATTCACAGTTCAATTTTGACCTGGAGAAATGCTTTAAGGGACCAGTCGACGGTATACTTCCAAGCGCCTTGGTGCTCTACAAGCCTTCAATTTTGTAACTAGACCCGACCCAACGCTTCAAATCATACTATGCAATGCTTTGACACTCCTAGCCACTTGCCTTCGCCTTGAGCCTCACGTACTCTAAAGAATCTAAAAGTCCTGAGAACTTTACGCCTGTCGCAGGCGGCGGGTCTTGCTATCCTCGGGCTTGTAGGGGGGCTTGGTGTAGGCGGCCTCGGTGGGTGCCGGGGTCGGGGGTTTGCTGTAAACGCTGGCGCCCGAACCGTTGGGGTCGAAGTCCATGTCCGGAGTCGGTGCCGCGGTGGGCGTGGCCGTTGGGGCGGGTGTAGGAGCGGCCGTGGGCGCAGGAGTGGGCGCAGGAGTGGGCGCGGCGGTAGGAGCCGGCGTCGGGGACGCGGTAGGGGGGGGTGTGTAGACCGGCTTGGTGGGAGCGGCGGTGGGGTGGGCCGTAGGGGCAGCCGTGGGCGTGGCG
>NW_005803200.1:9369-13973 GCF_000240725.1 Microchloropsis gaditana
GCGCCCTGCCGTTCCTAGAGGGGCTCCGGCTCCGCTCCTGCTCCCTCTCCCAGTTTCCCGCGCCCGTTCTCCCACCCACGTCACCGCGCCTCCAGGAGGTGGACTTGAGCTACAACCCCTTCCTTCCCTCCCCCTCCCTGGCCCCCCTCTTGACCGACCT
Organism: Microchloropsis gaditana; assembly: GCF_000240725.1. Classification (NCBI taxonomy): domain Eukaryota; class Eustigmatophyceae; order Eustigmatales; family Monodopsidaceae; genus Microchloropsis; species Microchloropsis gaditana. Next base: position 9,530 of record NW_005803200.1, read on the forward strand.
CCTCCGCCTCCCCTCGCTCCTCCGGCTGGGTCTGGATGGCTGCCCTTCCTGCCTGGGACCCGCCCTGGCTCTCGCCTTGGCAGGTCGAAGCTCTGCGGGAATCCCCCCGCTCGCGCGCCTCAGCCTCTGCGACAACGCGTGGTCGCCTGCGATCTGGGCCCAAGTGCTTCCACAAGCGTGCGCCCAGTCCCTCCGCCTGCACGACCTGGTGCTCGGGGAGGGCCGGTCGGGCGGGGACGAACGGAGAGGAGGGGAAGGGGGTGCCGAGGAGGGGAAGGAGGGTCTGGTGGGGCCTGAGGGAGGGGAGGAGAACGTGTTGGACGCCCTCTTCGCCGACGTGGGCGGGGAGGAAAGGCGGGAGCTAGCCCTCTCGTTCCCATCCTCCCGGCCGAAGCCCTCCCTCCAGCCCCTCCTCCGGGCCCTGGCCCGTCCCTGCGGCCTGCTCACTCACCTGGATCTGAGCAGCAGCAGTCTCCCCTACCTCTCCACCGACGACCTGACCCAGCTCTTCGCCGCCCTCTGTCACAACACCAAGCTTCAGAGCCTGGATCTCTCCCACGCCGCCACCTTCGCCCCCGCCCCCGTGTTCGAGCCCGCCCTCCGCCTCTTAGCCCGGGCCCTCCACTCCAACCCCCACGCCCGGTTGCGGGTCTTGCGGCTGCGAGGGTGCCGTTTGGGCCTGAGGGGGCTGGCCACACTCCTGGCGGCCTTACCCCCTGTCGCCCCCACGGAGGGCGCAAGGGGGTCGGGCGCCTTACTCTCCCTGCTGGACTTGGCGGACAACAGGGACCTGGGCGTCGTCAGCACGGGATGCGGGGGGCACGACGAAGCAGCTCTCTTCAGCCTGAGTCAGACCCTGCCGCAATCTTTCCCTCCCCGTGGATCGCAGGCGTGGATCGCTCCGGGCGGGCGGCTCGACCTCTCAGGCAACGGGTTGCTCGGCGTTATGGATGAGCTGGGCTGGCGGAGCTACGGGCAATTGAGGCGTCGGATGGAAATGGGCCGTGCCGACGAGGATCGTGTGGTGTTCGTGAATCATGGCACGAAGGATGATTGCGAAGAGGGAGGGAGGGAGATGACGCCATCAAGCCCAGAGCTTGGCAGCGCTCGGTGTTTCGCAGCTGATGCCGATTCCCAGTGGGGGGAAAAAACGATTTGTGAGACTGGCACCTCACATTGATGAACTTAGAGGGGGATGTAAAGATGCTCAAAAATTGATGAGAAATCTTGGAAATAAAAGTGACCATGCATATCATAAAATTAGCACCTTGATTAGTGGAAAAGAAATCATATTTTGTAACACAGCACACGCCCCGATGCTTTCATCCATTCACTTTGCGTTGGCCTCCATCAGGGCAACAACCCCTTCTAATGCCTCCCCCAGAGCCACGTCTTTCAAGGACGGCAACGCTGCCAGCGCCTCCACCGCCTTCCTCTGTCGCGCGCGCGCGGCTGCCCTCGCCCGCTTCAATCGACCCTCCTCCTCGTCCTCCCAAGCCCGCTTCTTCTCGGCCAGTCGCGCCTGCTGCTCCGACGTCAAGGCACGAAGGCCTCCGGCTTGCAGGGCTTCCACACGGGCCGCTGCCTCCCGCACGATTTCCTCGGGAAACTTGGCCAGACGCGCGACGTGCACGCCGAGGGAGCGGTCGCATGGCCCGGGTCGGACTCGGTAGGTGAGCACCAGGTCGGAGGAGGCGGCAGTGGCGGGGTGGGAGGCAGGAGTCTCGGCGGAGAAATGGAGATTCTGCACGCGCCCGGGGGGCAAGGCCTGCTCCATGTCGCAGAGTTCGTGGAAGTGGGTGGCGAAGAGGGTCCGGCACTGCATTGCAGTCGAGTTGGCAAGCCGCTCCGCCACCGCCCAGGCGAGGCCGAAGCCATCGAAGGTGCTAGTGCCCCTGCCCAGCTCGTCCACGATCACCAGGGAGCGGGGGGTAGCCGCCGCGAGAAGGGCGTGCGTTTCCAACATCTCGGCCATAAAAGTGGAGACGCCCTGGAGTTGATTGTCGCTCGCGCCCACGCGACAGAGCACCTTGTCCACCAAGGTCCATTCCATCGCCGTCGCCGGGACGCAAGCCCCGACTTGCGCCAGGAGAACGGCGATCCCCACGCTCCGGATGTAGGTGGACTTGCCTCCGCAGTTGGGGCCTGTGACGAGGCTGAGACAACTGCCCTGGGAGGGAGGGTCCCGAGTGGGCGAGGCGGCCGAGAGGTGGACGTCGTTGGGAATGAAGTCGGCGGCGGAGGGCAGTGCGGCCTCCACCACGGGGTGCCGGAGCTGGGTGATGTGCAGTTCCCGGCGGGTCCCGTCCTTGTCGTCCAGCAAGGTGGGCGGGCACCAGTTCAGCTCGTTCGCCACCTGGGCGAGGGAAAGGAAGACGTCGATCGCGGCCAAGAGCCTTCCCCCTCGCTGCATCTGCTTGACATAGGACCTCCCCACGCTCACGGCCTGCAAGACCAGAGCCTCTTGCACCTGCAGATACTCCGCCTGATGCGCAGCCCACCGCCTTGATAGCTCTTTCAGGCTTGGCGTGGTGAAGAGCTGGCCGTGCTTTTGGACACTCAGGGTCTGGAGGGATCAAGCCAGAAACACGGGAAGGGACAGATCAGTCGGTCCCACAGTTCGACGCCGTCCTCTTCGCCAGCCCTTCCCAAGACACCCACATCCTGATACCTGAATTTGGAGACTCGCTCCGCTCTCCTTCAGTGCCCGTTGATCCTTCTTGGTGACTCGCAGGTGGTGCTGATGCACAGCACTGACATGAGACATGGGGAGTGGCGCGTGTGGGGAGCGCTATCAGACATCAGGGGGGTGCCTCCCTTCTCCCTCCCACCCGTCCCCACCCACCTCCAGTCGAGCTTGACGCGCTTGTCGGCGTCCTTCGCTTGCCCATAGAGGTCCTTCGAGGCCCGCCTGGCCGTGTCCTCCATCCGCCGCGTCAGGGCCTCCATTTGGTCGCGCAGGCTGAGCAGCAAGGGGTCGAACGAGGGCTTCACCGCCACCTGCGGCACGTCCGGAGACGAAGGAGGCTTTCAGACACGAATGACGGGGGAACAGGGGTTTCCCTCACGACCCCAGTCCTCCCTCTCCCTCCATTCCACAATACCGACCTCGCGCCCGTGCGTGCTCACCAGGCGATCCACGTCCACCACCTGCGTGCGTGTGGACCGAGATGCCCTCAGAAATACCCCCCTATCCCGCCACGACAATCCGCGAGCCCCCGAGTCCCTCAAACCAAGGGATCATCCACGCACCTCCTCCACCAGGGCCTGAAAGCGCGCCAATGCAGCCACCACCCTCGCCAAGGGAAGGCGGAGCAGCGCGTCCAGGGCCGGGCAGGTCGCGTCGGCGAGGGATGAGAGGGCGTCAGAGAGCCGACCTGCGGGGCCCAGACGGGAGCCACGGCGTGAGAGGGAGAGATAGAGGCCACCGTTTCCTCCCCCCCCCCTTTGCCGACCGGCCCTCCGCGCCTACCGAGGGTGAGGGCGGCCGTATACACCTCCAGCAAGTCCCGAAGGCCCACACGGGGCCTGGCGGGGCTGCTCGAGGAGGAGGTCGGCAAGGACAGGAACCGCTGGGCCGTTCGCTCCAGGTCGGGGGTTCCTCTATGCAAAGGGAGGGACGGGGAGAGGGTGAGGACGAGGCGGCGCAGGGCCCGATGCGGCTTTCGGTCCCCGTCTCAGGAGGGAGGACGCACCGGAAGACGGTCCCACGACCTGTCAAAGAGCTGGCGCCGTAGCACTCGTGGAGGGCGGAAAGGAGGGAGGGGTCGCTGCGGAGGAGGGAAACAATGGACTGTCGGTCCCGGATCGCCGCGGGGGCCAAGAGCGGAGCCTGCAGCCACCTGCGGGGCCGGTGGAGGGAGGGAATGAGGGACAGGGAGGGAATGAGGGACAGGGAGGGAATGAGGGACAGGGAGCGCGCGTCGCCGCATCCTTGGCCGGAGACCCTCCTCGCGGTAAGCTCAACCGATCCGCTGGGGAGGGCCGGCCCCCGTCAAAGGGCTGTGGGCGGGCAAATTGAGTCGAAGACGCATGGAGACTGCCTCTCAACCTCGCAAACAGCCGCCTTCCCCCCCCTCGACGCCGTCCCAGCCAGAGACCCCCCTCGCACCCTCTGCCACCCACAACCACCCTTTTGGCAGCGTGGGAAGACAGTCAGGGTGGAGGCGGGAGCCTCATGAGGCTGGGCGCGAGTGGCGTGGGAGGGAGGATCAGATCCATCTTGCGCCTACAGGGGGAGGAGAGGCCATTGGCCGGCCTTCCTCCCCTTCGAAGGACGCTCGAGCCCCCCTTCCCCTTGCTCCCCCTCTTCCCCACCGCTTTAGGCACCGGGACCCCGCCGCCGTCCTCGTCTTGTTCAAGATGGAGTAGAGGCTGGGCTGCTGCTGGCGGCCTCCCGCCCCCTCGCCGCCCCGGTACCGGGCCTCGGCACGACCCGCCTCTG